>NW_012103166.1:2820092-2914687 GCF_000951045.1 Mandrillus leucophaeus | reverse complement strand
AGCCACCGCGCCCGACCTTTCCCATTTTCTTTTCAGATTTAATTAATATCCTCCCTGAGAATATTAAATGCAACCGTTGGTTTCCTAATGAATCCTTATTTATTTATTTATTTATTTATTTATTTTTTATTATTATTATTTTGAGACAGAGTCTCTCTCTGTCGCCCAGGCTGGAGTGCAGTCCCGGAAGGCGGAACCTCCTCCTTCCGGGTTCAAGTGATTCTCCTGCCTTAGCCTCCTGAGTAGCTGGGATTACAGGCACGCACGACCACGCCCAGCTAATTTTTTTTGTGTGTGTGTTTTTAGTAGAGACAGGGTTTCGCCATGTTAGCCAGGATGGTCTCGATCTCCTGACCTTGTGATCCACCCACCTCGGCCTCCCAAAGTGCTGGGATACAGGCGTGAGCCACCGTACCCGGCCTCCTAAGGAATCTTGATCCATCAAAGCTTCTCTCTCTCTCCATCTCTCCCCCACCCCAATTTCAAAACAGATAAAACAAGCAACCAAACAATACATAGACACACACACACACACACACACACAGAGCTCCTGTTGGCTCAACCTCATAAAATTACTCCTTTCTCCATTCCCTTATCTAGGGACTCTTAAATCCATATTCTACAAACACTTCCTCTACTTTCTTCCATTGTTCATTACTCATAATTTACATGACTGAATTCTCCACTTGTTCTAAAGCTGTAGACTTGAAAGTCTCCAAAAAGCCCCTTAAAATCTAGTCCAATTACTTGTGGGGGGAGGGTTCCCATTCTTTCTCTCTTTAGTATGTGTTACTTGCTTTATCTTTGAAGTGACTTTTTTCTCTTGATAATCTCCTTCCCTGTGATTGTTTCACCAATGCCTTACGTTTCTTTACTTCCCAAATATATGTGCCCCTTAATTATGTCATATACCCCTGCTTTTTACTGTATGTAGTCTTTTCCTTAGTGATTTCATCAATTCTCCATTTTAAATATTATATCTTTGAATATAGGCATGAAGTCTTTATCTCCGTACCAACTCTAGACCACCTCCATCCATGATTCTGAATGCCTTTTGTAAAATTTACCTGGGTGCAACATTCATTCCTCAAACACCTCAAGCTATTTACTCCTTCCTCTCCACATGTTCTTCTCTGAACGTCTCTTGCTGTTCAAGGATTTGCCCTTGTTATTTCAGTCCTCAATTCTAACCTGTACAGCTCCTATTCTTCTTGGATGCTTTCCTTTCCCTATATTGTCACATTCGGTGTGACAGAACAGCCTGTAGAACTGATCTGTAAAACAGAATTCTTTCCACACTATTATCACTATAATTGAGACACATGTTGCCCTGTCCCTGAAATACATGGTCTTCTTACACACTGCTGACAGATTAATCTTCTTAGAATACAGCTATCATCTTATTATTCTATGCTTAAAAACCATCATTAGCCACTCACTACTTTCAATTACATCCTAATTACTTTACCTGACACTTAAGACCCTACATGACATAGCATTGAAAGCAACATGATCAAAATTCCAGCTAAAATAAAACTAGAGACTCCTTTCAGAAAATGTCCCAGAATTTTCTTAATCTAGGTGGCTTTTCTATTATTACTGACCTATAAAACATAGCTTCCAAGTCCACCAGAGGAACTGATTTTCATCCTCCGTTTACTTTCTTAAAGATGGGCCCAGCTTGACTGCCAACTTCTTCCTAACAGTCTCTATGCTTCCACACTGGATGGGATTGCTCCCTCTGAGTCACTGAAGTGTTTGGGTGGCCCCTTAGCACAGTTATCTTGAAACAATGGAACTGAAAGTGTTTCATAAACCATAATCATGCCAAACCAAGGCATTACCATAGTTTTGTTTTTGTAGAAAAAAGTCGTAGCTTACCTAAAATGTTACCCTAGTATATTTGGTAGCATATCACACAGATCCAAGTACAAAATAAGTTCCCAACAAAACATAGTAGACACTCAATACAAACTTACTGAATTTGATTTACTTACCCAGGAAACAAATTTGAATGATTGGCTTGAATTAACATACCTTTAAGTTATATTAATATTAAAATTTTTTATTGTGTAAAGTACTAATAGTATCTTTTTGATTAAATAAATGAGTTTTATTTGGCGGGTTGTGTGCTTACTTTTTGTTACTGCCTTGTTCTTCGTGTCCAAAGGTGCTGTCAGTGCTGCTGACATCACTCAAACTTCTTTCTTCTGGACTTAAGGCAAGCCCTGTTTCATAAGTGTAAAGTTGTTTAACAGTCTTTGGTAAATGCCTTTCCAAAGATGCACATCTTGAACATGTCCAGCTTGCAGCAGCTATCATAAGTGTGTCACATGTGATACCAGCAGGATGCCAATAGGTAGATTGTAACCTGTCGGTTCTGAATGAAATATGTGACTGACTCCAGCTGAGCACAAATACATTGTCAATAAGTCAGCAGTTAATGCTAGGAGAAATGAATAGAGATGAGGGGATCGGCTTCCTTCTATTTTATGTAATCCACTTCTAGTCCACTCTGTACCAAGTTAAATTGTGTGTGTGTGTGTGTGTGTGTGTGTGTGTGTGTAGGCTGAAAACAGGTTGGCAGGGTGATAGTTGAAATGGGATTAGAAAGTACTGCAATTATTTTGCTCACGTGGAAATATGCAAAGAACTTTGACCCCTTGTAAACGATGTAGTATGACGGACTAAACAGAGGGCTCAGTTCTTTTTTTCTCATTAGCACCTCATTAAGCTATCCCAATACTAAAACTCTTGTCAATGCAGAGAATGCTTAAGAAATCAACAGAGAAATGCCCCTACTAATAGTATTTTCAGAATACTTGTCTCAGAATATACCCTCCTTCCTTCCATCTTAGTCTCAAAACACAGGCAGAACCACGGGGCCTACTTTTCTTTCCATTTTGCCCTGCACAAAGGTATTGCATATTTAAATCTGAAATGTACCCAAGTATATGTATCAGACTCTGCATGCTGATTTAATGCAGAATAAAAGAAGAGTCACAATTCCAAATCTAAGTTTCCCTCTATATGCTAAGAGCATGAGAAGCAGAGAAGGAGAAATGGAAAATTCTCTATGGGAAGATAAGCTCCTGCACCTTTAGTTCAAGCAATGGGCAAAGCTGCTGTCTCAGGATATAGTTCTGCATTCATGTGTGAGAAAAGCAGGGGGTTTTAGGCTAAGCCACATTCCATTGCAATAGATTAAAATCAGCAACTGCCATTGTCTGCGGAAAGCTAGAGATAAACAGAGCAGATGACTTTATTTTTATTTTTTTAAGCAAATAGGCTGTGACATTTTGTACCAACTCAGGACAGGTCTCTTGATTAAATGTTTTACATTCATCCGACTAAAAGCTCCCTGACAGAGATGAAGTGACCGCACTTCAGGGAAAGTGAGTGCATGGGGGTTGGGGATGGGAAATAAACAGTGAAACAAAGGATGGAGACCAGAAAAGGCAGGATGGAACAGAGCTCCTGAGTGGAGCTGGGTGTTTAGGGTGATTGGTGCGGGACCTGAAAAAAGGCATCTAACGCCTCATTAGCATCTTCTGTTGATTACACGGTAGAGAGTGGTAAATGCCTGAGCGAGAGGAACTTGAAGAGAGATTGGGAGAAAAACATCAACTAACCCCAGGATGAAATACTCACGTTTCCTAGCTAATGTAAAAGTGTTGGTTTGGCAGAAGGGAGGGGACGGGGTAAAGTTATCATTTATTGGGTATCTATTATACTTTGAGACAACATGTTCTTATGCCAAGCATTGTATTTACCATTTTGCATTTATTTTATTTAATTTTCACCATTTTAAAAGGTCATCAACAAAAGAAGAAGCTAAGATGCCCAATCCTAAGCAATCATGTGGTTATGGAATCCACGAGGAAGAGCTGAGCTACCTGCTATGCCTGTCAATGGGGGGCATGTGTGTGTGGGGATGCCGATGTTCAGGGGATCCTGCTTCCAGGAGGTCAGAACCAAAAAAAAACTACTTGTGCTTTCCTGTTCTGCAAGGTTAGAAGGGACAAGTATTATAATACATTGTTTAAAATTTTGATAAACAATTATAATAAACAAGAGCTGAAGAAACAAGCATCATAATACATTATTTAAAGTTATAATAAAAGTTGAAAGTACCCGGGTAACATCATTTCTCCTTTGTAAAATATAATCAAAGTAGTATGCTATTCAGGCCTTTAAAAAATACATATATGTGAGTCCCAGGGCAACATTACAAGGGGAACTTATATACCATTTATTAAAATAATATCATTCCATCCTCCTAGAAGACTGAGTATCAATTTAGAATCTTCAACTCCTTGAAGTTCTGTGTGTGAAGAAGGTAGAAATGAAAGAGTTGCCTCTGACCACTGGTCTGTGCCCATAGATTTCTCTCCTCAATCTGTCCCAGCCTCAGTTCTAAGTTGCAAACGTTTGTGAGGCCCCTTGCTCTCTTGTGCAGTCCGTGACAGCCCCTGCAAGCTTTCCTTGGCCAGTCTTTGTGAGTACAGGCAAGAAGGGGCCAATGCAGACCTAGGAAAAATGAGTCTGGGACTTTCTAGGGCAGGGAATTCTGAGATGCACAGTAATAGTCTAGAAGAAGGATGGTAAGTGCCAGGTGACAGCCCCTTTAAGACGTTGGCTTCATCTATGAGGAGTGATGAGTCTATGGAAGGATCAGACAGAGTAGTATTAATATGAGACCAAGCACAGGGCTCCTCTTCCCTGCTCGAGTGCGGAATTCACAATATTGTTAATCAACCTCAGATAATCAGGTAGGATCCATAATCAGAAAACGGCTCAGCTAAGAAATCTCTATACTTCTGTAAACAGTGTTTTGGACAAGCAGAATTTTACATTAATTTCCTAGGCTGAGAAAACAAAGGATCACACATCATATATCATATCATTCTTACCCACAGATAGTATAAGATGATCAATAGAGAAGGCACTTATTCATAGATAGAAAAAAATGTTTCTTCAAACAATTAGAGAAAAAAAAGATATATTTTCAAAGTCAATTCATCTGAGATCAAATCTGCTTTTCTCATTTGCTAGTGTGATGGACCTTTACAGGTTAAAGGACTTAATTTATATGAGTCCCAATTTCAGTAGCTATAAAAGCAGGGCTAGCACCACTTATTTTTAGAGCTATTGAGAGGATTAAATTAACTATTCTATATCAATGCAGCCAACTCTGTATTTGAATACATAGTAGATGCTTCAAAAATATTAGCTTCCCTTTCCCTCACTCTTGTTTCCTTAGGTTCTATTTCCTAAACAGTAATAAAGAAGTGACAAAAGTATGCTTTTCATCTCAGTATTTCTGAGGGATATTTGATGGTACAGATTTTGTGTCCATGTAATTAATTTATCTCATTAAGAAGAAATGATTCATCTAGAGATATATTGCACGGCATTGTGATAGAGTCTTGAAAAATACTAAAACAGAGGATATTAAGCAGAAGTCACAAAAATGATGACTATGTAAATTAACAACCATGTGAATTAGCTAAATTTAGCCATTTCACAATGTATGTAGATATTTCAAATATACATTTTAAAACATTACGTTGTAAACAATAAAAACATAAATTATATCTGTCAATTTAAAATAAATAAATGAATGAAGGAGACGTGATCTGTGTTTATTGTCATATACTTATCCTTATCTCTCCTATTGCTTATCCCTCACTTACTAATATATATAAAATATACATACATGATATGTAGTACATATACATATATATAAATCAATGCAAGATAAAAGTATATGCCAACCCAAATTTGTGCAAATAAGTGAAACTTATTAAAGTACAGGTGCAACTAGACATCCCAGGACATTGTGTTCTGTACATTTTCTCCTCTCCCATTTCTGTGTCTTTTCTCTCACCATGTCTTGTTATCAGTTCTAACTACAAAAAGAGAACACATTAATTGAATATTGGAAAGGGAAAATAGGGAATGATATGACCAGAGCTGGAGGCTACACGCAAGAGCCAGATAATGAAGTACAAACCAAAAGGACGTCAAATGAGTGGCACTGCCCTTGCCACACATGACGTTGGCACAACCTTTGAGATTTGTGGCTTGTTTTGCTCTTCCCTCAAAACATAAATTTAGAATCTTTCGTCTCATTGCTCAATATGATGGCACAAAATACTGTGGCTTCTATTTGATCCTTTATAATGTAAATCAACAATTCTTTAAGCTCTTGCATAAAGGAAAATTATTAAAAATACAAAGTCTTAGCCTCTTTAGACCCTTTAACTTCTCCACCATACAAATCAATTCTGCATATTCATTTGGGAACCCAAACCATTTCTTTTAATGAGATGTGCATTGTGCAGCTTTAGACTGGTAAGCTTTAGTTCACTTTGAGTAATGCTGCTCATGCATAAAGATATAAAACAAGGCAGTGAAGAGATACAGATATACCTTCTGAACTAAAATGCTCATGCCATTCAGCAACTGCTACTCCTCATGCCTCCCCCAGAGGAAATGGGAACTGATAAATACATGCCACACATGAGGTAAGAGAAGCAAAAAGAAACCATGTTCACAAGTTCACTTGGGTATAATCAAGCAATAATCACATACACAAAACAAATTGAGGAAGAAGTGAAAAATTCAGAAAGCAATGTGGACAAAAAGCAAACATATACAGACATTAAAATGCAAGGGGAAAAGGCTTAGGGTGAAATCGCAGTTGAAAAGCACAACAGGGTCACCAAAACATTCAAAGGATGATGGTTTATGTTTAGCTCAGGGACAAGTAATTAAAACTACAGAAGAAAGTGAAAAGAGAAAACAAAATTTCATACTAAGTGATGACTAGTGAAGAAGGAGGATTCATCTACTGGTAGTGCCACTCTGGAGGAATAGAACTACATCTCCCATTTATACAAAATGGGAAAAGGGGAATAGGTAGAGAGAGCAAACTAAAGACAGAGAGAGGAGGCAGCTGCGGATGAAGGCAATAGTTTCTCTTTCACTCGCAGGCAGACACACACATACACATACATATATACACATTACAGCAATATTCATGGACTAGCTGGTGAAAGTTGCAATCAGCAAGGGTATTTCTGCTTGAATGGCTTGCAGGGTGTGATTACTGAATTAAATCTAATGAGAGAGAGAAAAGAGGCAGATCATAGGACAGAGAGTGAATTATAGTGTGGGTCTCTGAAAATTATAGGAGGTGTGCACCTTGGCAGTATTAGAAAATAGAAGTACGTGGCTCTTTCTTCTTCCTTTTTTAGTGTTATATGGATATAGTTTGTGGACATTTCCTTCTGAATGACACAGAATTCCAGGAAGAATGTTTCTGAAGTGACTTCTCAGAATCCATATTTGGAATATGCTTATTGCTCTTCATATGAGCTGAACCACAGGGCTGGAAAGAATCTGGATTGGTTGAAAATAAATCAGATTGTGGCCAAAAAATATTTAAACACCTAGAAAATGCATTTCTCAGCACTGAGCTTGAATTTCTTCATGTTGTGAGCTCAACATTGACTTCGTATCACATGTGATATGGGGCTGACGAGCTTTTGCAAGCTTGGGTATTTTCTAATCTAAAATAGATTAGGCATTTTCTGGGAATGGGAAGAAATGAGTTAGATTAGGGATTGAATTCTGTTTTCTCTTTGCATCTCTTCTTTCTTTTATCATCCAATCATTCTCACTGGCATTTAAAACACACTTAATTTAGTTCTATCCTTGTAGAGCAAGTTGATGTCATCTAGTTTGATTCAGTCTATTTAGTCCAATAAGTTAATTGGTTAATGGGCCATCTGTATGCATCAGGTGACAGGAATGCTAAGATGAATGCAATCACACACACACGTTAAATAAGACGATGTGGGATTGTATAAAAACAGTTCCGTTTACTCCCCATGACTGCTAAAGTGAGGTGTTCTCATTTCTGATCTGCATTGCAGCACTGCCCTTGATATTCAAAGTTCTGCTTGGTAGAGTTCACAGGCCACAGCAGTTCAGGAATTAATTTCCATAATTATCTCTCGAACTTCCTCATTATAAAAGGCATCATTCCTGGATGGCAAGAAGCCAGCCTGCTGACCCCAACAGGACAATGCTCCACGTGAGACACCCAGATTGGCATGTGATTCCTTTGTCTCCTTTCGGATCATATGAGCCACCTACAGGGATGCCACATTTATTCTAAAATGGGATTATCTCTCACTGGTACAGTTTGGACGTCTGTCCCCTCCAAATCTCATGTTGAAATGTGATTCCCAATATTGGAGGTAGGGCCTGGTGGGAGGTGATTAGATTAGGGGAGCAGGTCCCTCATGAATGGTTTAGCACCATTCCCTTGGAAATAAGTGAATTCTTGTTCAGTTATCATGTGAGATTTTGTTGTTTAAAAGTCTGGGACCTCTCTCTTGCTCCTGCTCTCACCATGTGACACGTGTTCTTCCACTTCATCTCTGCCATGATGTAAGCTTCTCGAGGTTCTCACCAGAAGCTAAGCAGATGTTGGTGCCATGTTTGTACAGCTTGAAGAACTTTGAGCCAATTAAACCTCTTTATAAATTACCCATCCTCAGGTGTTTCTTTATAGAATTTTTGTGTTTCTATAAAGAAACACCAAAATATAATGTTAATACAGTCACAGAAGCATCCTGGTACCATTAACAGGATGTGGACTGCTGCAGGAGATAACCTTGAATTAATATCCTGACTCCAAATTTGCTAGTCCTGTCACCATGCAAAAGTTAGTTGCCTTGTTTGAGCCTCAGTTTATTCATCTGTTAATGGGGGATGATGGTTTTGGCCATTCAGGATTGTTGTAAGGTTTAGAGTTAATAAAGTGTCTCCATAGACAATATTTTTGTTAATAAAGTAAGGGCTATTTGTTGTAAAGGTTAATTTAGTTGAGATATGTAAAACAAAGTCTTTGGAGACATGAGAACTATAGAGTTGATTAATACAATGATGATGTAAGGAACATTTATTTCTTTGTTTGCCTTTTGCTCTTGGGTCTTACAAAAGTAGTTACAATAATTAAAAGAAAATTTATGTAATACTTTATAGTGGACAAAATTATTTTCAAGATATTTGGCTAATGCATCTTTTACATAGAGAGGGTCCTTTAATTATTACAAAAATTGCATGAAGTAGCTAGTCATTTTAATTTCCATGTATCAAATGAATACACTGAGACTCATAGGTCACATATTAGAGTTGAAACTGAAATCCTGGTCATTGGACATCTGATGCCAAATATGCTAAATGACATCACACCAACACTTTGGTGGAAACCCTGGCTTTAAAAAACTCTCATGAAACCAATAGATCTTCATCAGTCTATTGGGATCATATGTGAATAAGGGAATGGTAAGAGGCAGAATTGGAGATAATTGGAGCAGACTTTGTACAGAAAGAAAATGATGAAGTGTATGAAAGGATGTTCCAAGAGAAGAGAATGCCTTGAACTGTCAATATAGAAAGGAAAAAAAATTATATGTGAAGAGATCTGTATTCCATTAGGGAAACCAGGGCCAAGCCAACAGGTATTAGAGACAAACTCAGTGGAGGAAGGATAGATCAGTGGGCTTTTGTGACCATGCTGAGAAGATTGAACTTGGTAAAGTAGGCAAGTGAAAGTTCCTGCCAAGTCAGTATTGTTTTTCTTTCATTTATTTATTCATCTATTCATTTGTTTCCACATTCACCTGTATATCTAAGAATGAATAGAAGTGGTTACTGTGTCCCAGACATACTGCTGAATGTAATCTATACAAAGAAGAGTAACAAACAGGCCGGGCCACAAGAAATTTAAACTGCAGTGAGGTGACAAACATGTGAATAATACTATTTCACTGGTCCCAAAAGGGGCAGAATGAGGGGTAACAGTCTGTGAAGTGATTGGGAGGACTTCAGAGAGGAGTTAGTATCTGACCTGGATAACAGAAGATGATTGGAAGTGCTTTGGGGGCCAGGGCTTATGATCATGGCTAACTGGTTTGGAATGGACAGAAAGTGTGCTAGATGCCAACACCACAACTCTGAAGTGAAGTGATTAGAACCTAGGGTAGAGTTATGGCTGGGGAGATGAATTTTAAAGGGGGAGATTAGTAACATTTAGTAACTGATTAGATTTGGAGGTCATAGAAAAGGGAATAATTGAAAAATTGATGGTGATGAGACTGGTGCATTGAGAAGATCATATGAAATTATTAATGATTAGGAGACAGTGCTGCTCCTTAGTACTTCCATCACAGCTCTTCTTCCCATCCAGAAAAAGCTCCTAAGGCCTTAAAAGCCACTGCATAATTTTTACTTTCATCTGTCTTTTCTGAATACAATTAATGAGCATGGGGACAAGAAGAGACCAGGAAGGAGACCATGTCCTGGCCCCTATCAGGCACTCAATTGATGTTTGTTCAGTTGAATCTGGTCTAAGAGGTGGGAGGCAAGGACATCACTGATGACAACTCAGAGGGAATTCTGAGCAGCAGTACAGAGTGTCGCTGGAAGCAGAGAATTGTGGACCTCTGAAACCCTCCAGAATGAAGCCTCAGCACCCCCAGTAAGTGGGAAGTTTAGGACAAGTGAGTTTACGTCTTTTTGTCTCAATGTCCTTATCTATACATTGGAGAGTACAGTACTCTTCACCTGATGGGATACTATGAAAAATCAGTAAGGTAGTTAAATACTTCAGTGACTTAACTATACATTTTAAGTGTTAGAACAACATCTGATGCATAGTAAGTGTTCAAAAAGTTTTGTTATTATTACTTACTAAAGAACATATTGTTAAAGCCAAAGTAAAGAGTTTTTTTAAAAATAAGAGCTGAACACAGGCACTGGATATGATTCCAGAGAAAGCCATTTTTGTTAGGAGGTAAACATGGAAGCCCGGTTTTGAAGTCAAGAAGGAAGAGATGGTGAACTAAATGAGACATCAAATGGAATATACATAAGTAAAGCCTTGAAGTATAGGACAAGCTTCACAAAAACAAGGACAATACATTCTGTACATGGTAAGTATAAGCATAAAAGCTCATCGTTAAGTTGCTCCATTTAAATAAAAGAAATAGTAATAGTGAACTCACTTTATAGTTATCAAAATGCCAATAAGATCAAGACTATAGAAAATGAACAATAGCATTCACAGGAGAAATTGATAATGTCGCCATTCTGGAAGCAAGCCTAAATCTCTGCACTTCAGAAAATAATGGGAAAAGCCACACATGTGATGTGCATTCATGTAGCTGAGTCCCAGAGGAGTCACAGCTAAACTAATCTCGAGGTCTGTAGTCCCTTTCCAAGTACTCTCCAAAATGATCTCAAATATTTTCCCTCTTCCCTGCTGACAAAATCCAAACGATCTAAAAGCATCTCCAATGAGTACAAGAGGAAAGAACAGAACTGTTAGCAAATGTGCTTTGAGCTCCACACTCCCAGGGTTTTCGAAGTAATAAAAACCAATTAGATAACACTCAGCAGCTATAGCGAGAGAAAGCAGTGCAATCTTACCACTACTAATAGGGTTTTTAATAATAGATAGGTTTCTCTCAGCAGAGCTGGAGTTGGAAGTAGCAGAAGTATCAATTGCACAGCATTCTGCTGACCAATACTCAACGCAAAAATTAATGCAGTGGCTTTTTCAGTTTAAACTGGTCAGTTAGAGCCAGGGACCATTGGAACCCTGCAGGGGTAAGAAATGAAAGAAACAAAAAATCAAGTGTTCTGTTCAGATGTTATAGGTTGGGTTACAATCTACTTCAGGAGGAACTCAAGGAGGTCTGGATCTAAATAATTTAAAGGTACAACTTTAGGTTAAATTCTTTCAGTCAAGGAATGCTGGAAACTTTGATACTATGAAGGAGAACAACTTCTATCTGCAGGTGGGGTGCTAATGTACACATCTTCTTTCATATTAGATGGTAACCAAATAACTATAAGCTGTCTTTGTTTTGTGTGTGTTTTTTTTTTTACCATATTCACTATTCAGAGAAATTATTTGCCTAATGCTTCTTTGCTTAAAACACAAAGTATGCAGAAAGTATTTGTTCTGTTGTCATAGAAACCATCATTAAAATAATTCACCAATGCTATTTAATTCATCATTCCATCCTCCCTTCAAAACTGTCAAAAGAGGACTCTATAAAAAGAGGGAAATGGTATCTTAGAGGAGGTAAGGATTAGGGAGGGGCTCAGAATAGGTTCCTTTGAGAAGTTCTTGCACACCAACCAGCAATAGCTCCACCCCTTCTAGTTCATATACCTTTCTTTCTTTTCATCCACACCATTCTTTCAAGTATAATCATTTAGGTTTATGAAAGGCATTTCCTCAGGGTGTGTGGTTACGGTGCAAATTTTGTATGATCAGATCAGGCTTGTGAATAATACATTTGTCTGTGAATAAACTCCCCAGGGCATGTCCCCCTGACTGAGTCTCTGTAATGAAGCATTTGACTGTAATTCACTTAAGAATGTGAGAGATGTAAATATATGTGGGTGGAGAGAGTGTAGAAAAGACTTGAAACCACTGTGCAACTATTTTATCCTCGGGATTCAGTGTTGCATTCAAATGCTGCTTAGAGAAAGCAGTTGTTGGTCGTTATGAGGTTACTCATAATAGCCTTTCAGAGCAAAGGGGAAAGTGAATTGACCCTGAACAAAAATACTGTGTTGGGTAAAACAAGCACATGGAAAAGTGATGGGTTGCAGTCCAGAGAGCTCACTTTCTGGTTCTGCCCCTGCCAAATTCAAGACCCAAGAGAGCACATTTCACGCCTCTGCACAAACCCATCTGCAATGTGAAGCATCAGGACTAGTTATTCTCAAAGGTTCCTCGTAACTTTAACATTTTTTGACAAACCATTTTTTATGCCATTTATACTAAAGGTTTCTGCAACTTCTTGAGATATGTTAGACTGCTCACAAGATTTCAGGGTTGTTCCCAGCTTGGTCAAAAGCATGGAGGAGTCTGATCATTTCTGACGTTGGTTTTGCGTTAAAACTGGCAGAGGTGGGGGAAATTAAGGCGAGTTAAGAGTCTCACTAGCCTAGTGTTTTCTAAAGGTGCTAGATTATATACAGTAATAGAAGCATGTACTTAAAATCTAGATCCTGAAGACTTCCCACTGGAAGCATATTATTCAGTAGGACCCTGGGGATTGGTATGTCAACAAGAATTCCACATGAATGTTGTGCTCATGTCAAAATTCTCATGTGGAATTCTGGTCTCAACTTGAATTCAGAGAAAGTGCTGATTATTTGACATCTGTCACTTTTATTAAAGAGAAATGAGGTGGTTCTTAAACGTGATATAAGGTCAGATACATGTGGTGAATATAGTTTCTTTTTTTTTTTTTTTTTTCCTTTGGGTCC
Organism: Mandrillus leucophaeus; assembly: GCF_000951045.1. NCBI lineage: Eukaryota > Metazoa > Chordata > Mammalia > Primates > Cercopithecidae > Mandrillus > Mandrillus leucophaeus. The sequence goes on along the minus strand of NW_012103166.1, from coordinate 2,901,319 downwards.
CCACCCTGACCCGGGCTATGAAACTTACACTTTTCGAGTTCTTATGGAGAAGTCTGGCCCCTGCAGATCCCATAGACGGTTAAGCCAGACCCACTTGTGAAGCCAATAAACTTACTTCTTAGGAAGCCCAAACAAAACGTGGACATTCAAGACCAAAAGAGAAGCTGCAGCTCTGAAAGGAAGGTGAGTTGTGAGAACACTTTAGGAAGTAGGATAACTGCCTTTGGAGGGATGTATTGAACAGCGTGTATGCATCCTTTCCTCACCACCTTTCACATCTGCTACCTTTTATGTTTGTCCGTGTGAGTACTCTCTTCTACTAGCCAAGATATTAATGATTTTTTGTCACTGAATCTATGTAAGTACCAGTTTGTGCTCAACCACTATCATGATACAGTACCCCAAGATTCATGTGTAAAGATTATTTAAATATTTTATGCTTTCTTACTTGTTGCTCCAAATATTATTTTTCAGTCTACAGGAGTAATTGATACAAATCCAAGTAATTGGGTGGATGGTGAACTAGATGCACTGACAATACCCCAACCATTTGTATTTTAACTTGTAATCCTTTTAAGTGACTTTCTGATTTGAGTTAATTTCCTAATGGGAATTATTCACACAAACACTTCCCCAAAATTACTGAGTTTATTGTCCCTTCTTGGGACAGTCAAAGAAATTCAGTAACCTAAATGTTCATGCCTTCTTACTAGGAAGACTTTGGGAAGAGCAATTGCTGCTCTCACTCTGATTATCCTTTACGAAATAAATATGGAAAGTGTGTTTACTCCGCTAGGTGTTCTGAACCCTCCCTCAAATGAATAGTTGCCACTTTTGTAATGTACAAGTACTTTTAAAGATGATCTAACATGCCATGAATATAACTAGGCTTTTCGCCCATCCTTTTCTTTCAGAAATCTGCTGTGTGGGCTGTTGTAAACCAAGAGGTTGTTTGTGATTGGTAGACTACAGATGAAAATATAAAGTTATAAAAAATCAACTTGAACTTAATTTTTAATATAGTTACAGAGAGAATTTGGTATGAAAGATTATATATGTAAATTAATGAAAATTTTACAGAGCATGCTTATTTTCTGTTGTGCTATCTGAATACTATTTGAAAACTATTAAAAATAAAACAATAATTTCCAAGTTTCATATTAAATATAATATAGTGTTAAAAATATCTACGTTGAAATATCAGCTGTGCACAGATTGGTGCATTGTTACAGTTTAGGAAAGACTAGTAACGGACTAAGCTGTTATTGTTTGCAGGTGTTCCTCCTACCCTTATTTCCTACTTTATGATGATGAGAAATATAAACCAGTGGAAGGTTGAACATTTGCTTATTTTAATGAGAATTAAACTTTACTTCCCGCTGAGGACTACAAACAACGTTAAAATAATTGAGGCAAAGTTTTGTTTGTTTTGTTTTAAGTAGGAAATCATTGTGCTTGTTTTCACTGTGAACAAGTTTACCAGTCATGTTGTTTTCAAGTTGTATCTGTGCACCATTGCAGGATGTCCCTCTTTCCAAACAACAGCAGCCCCAAATCGGGAGAGTTAGACAGACTCTCCCAAATTTGTAAACCTCTGGACAAGGAAGGATTACATTTCACCCAGCTAGTAGCTAAGACATTTGATGACACACATTCTCTAAATATCAGTTGAGTCACCCCTTTCCTCTTTGTGTGCTATGGAGATTTTTAGGTAAGCCCTGTAGAGTCTAGACGTTGGGGAGGGAGGAGAGAGGAAATGGATTTTGGTATCAGACCATATCTAATGTAAATCTTTGGCTTGCTAATTAAAAGACTGAATGAATCACTAAGACAAGTTACTTGAATTTTTGATTATCAATTTCCTTGTTGCTATAATTTCAAAAAGTAATATTAGAATAATATCTACCCTGAGTCCTTGGATCCAGTAAACCCTCAAAAAAATATAGTAGTAGCTACTATCATGACAACTACTGTACTCCTACCACAATTTTATTTCAATGTGAATTATTATTATCACTATATGCAACCTTACCTTTCTTCATAATATTTTTCCCATATGATTTATAACCCAGGCAGAAACTATGTTCCCACATATGCATAATCACACTGTCACTTGTCCCTGCACATACCAGCAAATGCTTAGCAATGGTGAAAAGGCAATTTCTCTATCACTCAATAATTATTGGCCTGTTAGAATGGACATAGTTGAAGAGCAATCTGTACTATGGTATTGTATACAGCAGCTGATTTTTTTCAGGCCTTTACCTAAAAGCTTTAGAAGTAATTCCTTAACCTAACAAGCTCCTGAGCGTGGAGCTGTATGAAAAGCTCAGTGGCTCTCACCTCACCGAGGCTGGAGGAGAGAGGTGTGTGTCAGGACTTGGAATGAGGCAAGACATAATGGAGCAAATGCTTTGGGGTCAGTCCCTTTTCCCCAACACCTCATTAAGTCTGTATCAGAGGAAAAAAAGGTTCAAAGACACTTTTAGAATACTAGCCTTTTTATCTGAAAATAAGTCTCATGTAGGGAAGGAAAACACAGCTCAAGCTAAGCAAGATAAGTAAGTCTTAGAGATCTACCACGCAGCGTAGTGCCTATAGGTAACAATACTGCATTGTAAACTAAAAAATTGCTCAAAGGGTGGATCTTATGATAAGTGCTCTTATAATCTGATTGATTATATTAATAATCAATAAAGCGAGGTGGGAGAAAACTTTTGGAGAGAATGGATATATTTATAGCATGGATTGTGGTCATAGGTACATACTATGAAAGTTGTATTACATAGTATACATTAAATTGTATACATTAAATATGTTCAGATTTAGGTTACATTAAATATGTTCAGATTTTCATGTGTCAATCATAACTCAGTAGTTTAAAAAGAGATGAGTTTAAACTTAAGTTCCTTGTGTGAAATCAGGTAAATTAAAATACAAATATAAAGAAAACACTAAAAAAGTATTAGTTCAACAAGCTCAATGCTTCTTACACTCCTCTTTTCCTATCTACTTTCATTTCCTTAATCTTCTTCCTTTAAGAATTAACCAGACTGTATGTTCCCGCGTGAAAACTCTGGAACATGTTTCTGGTAGGAACAGATTTGAAAACACAAATCCCCTCCACAAGCTTTGTCCTCCCTTCCTCCTTTCCTAGACTCTTTTCTGGGTCCCTTTCCCTTTCCTACTCTTGGTTTGCTTTTCAGGCCTCTCTTTTTTCTTTTGAAGCCTGGCTTACAACATGTAATGCTGCTATCACAGAATACCACAGACTGAGTAATTTATAATGAATGAAATTTATGTGGTTCACATTTCTAGAGGCTGAGAAGTCCAGGATGAAGGGACCACTTTTAGCGATGGCCTTCTTGCTGCATCATCCCATAGTGGAAAAGCAAAAAGAGGGTGAGAAAGAGCAAGCAGTAGAACTCACAGCCTCAAGTCCTTTTATAATAGGCATTAATCCATTCATGGGGGTGGAGTACTCATAAAATAAATACCTCTCATTAGGTCCCACCCCCCTGTTGCATTGGAGATTAAGTTACCAACAGACACTTTTGGGGAGACACATTCAAACCATAGCACAGCCCATGCTGACAGCCTCATAAAAATAAATTTAACAGCAGATGTGCTCTTACACATATGCTCTTACAAAATGCTGGCCACAATAAACTGGCTGTGGCACAAAAAAAAAAAAAAAAAGAGAGAGAGAGAAAGAGAGAGAGTGAGAGAAAGGGGGGGGGGAGAAAAGAGCAGTTTGGATTATATTGATGAACCTTGGTTATAGTGGTATAGATGGCAAACCCTACCTACCTACAGATCTAGGGATAAAGGAGCATGTAATGCAAAATTGTAGTAACCACAGAGGCCTTTTCCTGCAAATTATTTGAGCACATCATGGGAAATGTTCAAGAAGGCTAGGGATGCAATGAGATGGTGCAATGAGAAACTTTAAATTTCAGAATGAACAATGGTATCTACTTTTTAATTTTTATTATTTTATGTTATTTTATTTTTAGTTCTGAGATTGAGTCCCGCTCTGTTGCCCAGACTGGAGTGCAGTGGCGCGATCTCGCCTCACTGTAACCTCCGCCTCCCAGGTTCAAGCAACTGCCGTGCCTCAGCCTCCCGCGCAGCTAGGATTACAGGCATGCACCGCCACACCCGACTAATTGTATTTTTAGTAGAGACGGGGTTTCACTATGTTGGCCAGGCTGATCTTGAACTCGTGACCTTAAGTAATCCGCCCACCTCAGCCTCCCAAAGTGCTGGGATTACAGGCGTGACCCACAGCGCCTGGCTGGTATCTACTTTTTAACTATGGAAAAGGGCACTTTTTTCCCCCTTTTCGGAATGATCTGAGTCATTCCAGAGAAAGGTTGAGAGAAATCTGAGTAGGATGGCAGCCTAAATGTCACAAGCCTGGCCCTTTATACCCAAAGATCTTATTTACTTCTTCAAGAGCTGAGTCTACTTTAATGCAGAGAAATAGGAAGTGTATGGGTTAAGAATAGATACTGTGAGATCAAACTGCTAAGTACAATTGAGGTTCCATCTTGGGCAAGTTATACTTAATCACTGTATGCCTCAGTATCTTATCAGTAAGAATAGTACTTACTTCATAAGTTTGTTCTAATGCATAACATAATGTACATAATACATACATAAGTCAGTTAATATACAGAATTCTCCCCTCAGCACCTGAGATATAGCAAATGTTTAAATAGCATATCTGTATAAGTTATTATTAGATGCATACAATTTATTTGTATTTTTATAAATGGAACAGATAATTTCTTTTACATTCTTAACTGCTCATTTTCCCAAGGTAGGGGGTGGGATTCCTGTTTTCCTATTGCTAAAAGGTAATTTTAAAGTAGTGTCTGTTTTTGGGCCCAAGCACCTACCTCTTTCTGACTTTTAAGTAATAAGCAAACTGTTGTGTACACTGAGGAATCTCTAGCAGCTCATAAGTACCTAGACTTTCATAGTTTAAGAAAAGTAGGAGGATGACATCTGTCAGTGATGGAGACATGGGCTAAGGCAGGTAATCATAGAATTTGGATGACTTCATTGTACCAGCAAATCTTAGGGTGGCATTTTTCTCTCAACCAGTAACATACTACCTGATATACGACCATATGAAAAGATAAAAGTATGCTCATAAATACTGCATTAAATTTTAAAACTCCTTGATTTAAGAACTCTTTTCTTTTTAACTTTCTGCAATGCTAAACTAGTTCTTCCAATATGAGTAGAGACATTAGCATGAGCTAAAGCCCAGAGATAACAATGACTACTTGAAATAGCCGCCTCTTTTTCTGCACCTAGACCTTCGAATGCACATATAACGTAACCAGCGATGATGATAGCCACCTGACAGCCAAAGCTGTCATACTGACATGACAGCATTGTGTTGAATGCTTAGAAGGATTTTATGAGGTAAGTACTGCTGTTATCACTACCATACACAGGAAAGAGGGGTGTTGTTATGACCTCTCTACTCATTTACTGTCTTTCTGTTTTTCTTGTGGACAACTTTATTAATAATTTCTTTCCACATGAAATAAATTAATGCATGTTTTATGATGTTCTGTGATTGACATATCTTCCCATTTTACCTCCTGAGAAACAAAATTAAGTCCTTACCATTGCTAGGTAGATATTAAAGGCAGTATAATTTCTTTTTAAAGACTTAAAATTATCACTAATTCAGGATATAAAAACTAAACACTGTTCTCACTTCCGGAAGATGATGGAGGTCCATGGGGGAATACAACAAATATTTTTCTATGTAGCATTTGAAAAGGGGTAAGAAAAAAAATTGGAAAGATAGGCCTCAGCCAAATGGAAGATAATTGACATTTTCTTTTCGAAGTTGTTAATTAAAACAACATTAAGTATTCTCCTACAATCTTTTGTCAGTCAATGGGATAGGCCACTAGAACAGCCACTGAGGGGCCCATCAAGACCTATAGCATTCTCCCAGAGTAGCTAATTACAGCCATTTTAAAAGGTTTCCAATGCACTCACCAACATATTCTTTTAAGAATTCACTTCTATAAAACATTAAAATGTTAACAACCTGCCATAGAGAAGATGCCATGCAGAAGCATTCAATCAACAACCTGGAGCAATGTCCAGTCATCGTTATTTTATATAGGTCAAATCCTGTTTTTAAAAGGCATATAATGAGATCCAATTATATGTAAGAATGTAATATATGACAAAGAAAGCATCATAAAACAGTAAGTACAGAAAATGTAATTAAATAAATGATGCTGAGGAAATTGTTTAGTATTTTGCTTAAAAAAGAAGATACCTACTTTATACCATTTATCCAAATAAATTCAAAGAGAAACAGAGCAGAATATGCAATTTTTATCAGATCTATGGAAGAACTTTAGAGTTGCTAAAACGTCCAAAGAAAGAAAGAAGTCAAGTTATTTTTCTACATAAAATTAAACTTCTAAGAAAAATTAAAGTATAAAATGGAAAAAATATAACAGACACAATTAAATGATTAAGATCTATATTATATAACGGTCTCACCAATTTAAATAAGAAAATAAAATCAAGATATCAATAGCCAAAGGAAAAAAGGTTAATAAGAAAGAATAATTTATACAAGAAGAATTACAATTAAGTTATTGAAAATGGTAAACCAGATACCTCAAACAGAAGTCCATATTAAACTGACATAGAAGCTTACACTAATGAAAGGATGAAAAAGAAATAATTCAATAATAGAAAGGCAATGTTACATCTGGCATATTTGTGAACTGCTACTGACAATCTGGTGCATTCCCTTGGGAAAATATTTTTCTCTCTAATTCAGGCGGCGTAATAGTCTTCAAACCCTTCGGGCATGCCCAGAAATTCATCCTACAGGAAGTATATTAAAATACATATATATATAAACAGAAGTATATTTACAAAAATTTATGTAGTGTTATTTATAAAACAAAGAACAGGAAGAAATGTATATGTCTAACATGTACATTGTTAACATGCGGGATTGATTAAGCAAATTATAAGCATATACTTAATTGAAAGAGTATTCATGGAGAATAAGTTATTACATGAAGAGGTGTTTATGGTTTCATGTTAATAATAAATATGGAGTGGAAAAATAGCGATGAACAGTACTGGAAAAGATGCAGCAAACAAGAAGTCTATATTTTTTAGAAGATACAATACTGGTTTTCTTCATTTTAAAGTCTATGCTGTTGCAACAATTTTATAGGAGTAAAATATAATTTACAAAGATCTAATTTTCTTCATTGTTATAGATCAGGATTCCGCAACCCTGAGACACAGATCCTATACCGGACCATTGCCTGTTAGTAACCAAGTCGCACAGCAGGAGGTGAGTGGAGCAGCAGGTGAGCAAGCATTACCGCCCGAACTCCACCTCCTGTAAGATCAGCCATGGCATTAGATTCTCATAGGAGTGCGACCCCTACTGTGAACTGCACACGAGAGGGATCTAGGTTGCATGCTGCTTATGAAAATCTATCTAATGTGTAATAATCTGAGCTGGAACAGTTTAATCCCGAAACCATCCCCCCTTCCCATTCAAGGAAAAATTGTCTTCCACAAAACTGGTCCCTGGTGCTAAACAGGTTGGGGACTGCTGGTATAGATGGAGTTTTCCTTGGAGGAGATCTTACTATAAATAAAATCTTGCTAAATGCATTGTTCCCAGTGTGTTGGTATCTCTGATGACAAAAGAGGGCTGAATTCTAGGCTCTTTCCATCCAAAATTGGTAGTATGGTAGTTGAGACGTTTGATGCGGGATATTGTTTATGAAACAATACATTATTATTTACTGGACCAATCATAGCTCTATATCTCCTGACTACACTTTAGTTTGTAGGGAATGAAATACATAAAAAATCTCTGCAAAAAGCACACAATCAAGTAATTTCATCAGTCTAAGAAAGGAAAGGCAATTGTATTGATCAAACCAAATTTATCATTGAAAGTTTGTTATAACACTAAGCTATCCATACATAGTTATGAACAGGGACTTAGAGATGAACACAGAAAACAGTAACTTTTTTTTTGTTTTTGACAGAGTCTTGCTCTGTCGCCAGGCTGGAGTGCAGTGTTGCCATCTCACTGCAACCTCCACCTCCCAGGTTCAAGCGATTCTCTTGCCTCAGCCTCCTGAGTAGCTGAGACTACAGGCGCATGCCACCACACCCAGCTAATTTTTGTATTTTTAGTACAGACGAGGTTTTGCCATGTTGGCCAGGATGGTCTCGATCTCTTGACCTTGTGATCTGCCCACCTCGGCCTCCCAAAGTGCTGCGATTACAGCCATGACCCACTGAGCCTGACGCATGGTATCTTTAAACAGGAAACACATCATTTATTGTTTGAGTTAGATTTTTATCCATAGAACTTGGAAGACATTTGTCATGTCTTATTTCTGGAATAGAATGAATGAATTATTATAATAGTCAAAATTTATTATTTAGTGTGTGCCAGTGACTGTAACACTTTATATTTACTTTGCTATTAGTGACAGCTATCTCCATTATACAGATAAGTATACTGAGGCACACAGAAACTAAATATATCTTAGCTACACGGCTTATAAGAGACAGAATTGAAAATCCATTTAGTCTTTTATCTAACAGCTAATACTCTATAAAGTACCATGTTGTTCTTCCTCTCCAACAGTGTTTTATTTAAAATCATATAGTGCAGCTTATCTAGTATCCATAACATCTAGGATTTTGTTATGCTGAATTTTAAAATGGTTAATTTTGCCTTTATGGATACTTCTGTGGTACTTTACTGAACAATATCTTACCTCACCTACTTACTACACAATATTAACATAGTGAGACCATCCAACCCAAGCCTTCATTATGCATGAATCCCAATCATATCAACTTTCAAGTGCTTCTTGACCTGATAGTGTAAATAGCATGGTGGAAGGTATATAACCTCTGGAGCCACAGAACCTGAGGCTAAGAACTCGCTCCATTATTGACTGGATATGTACTCTTGGCAAGAGGATCTTTCTAAAACTCAGTTTCCTTATTTGTAAGATGGGAATAATAACATCCCAAAGCTGTAGACTTGTAGTGAAGATTAGATAAGATAATAAAGTATCTAGCCCACTGTCTGACATGCAATAGCACTCAGTATTTAACTAAAATTTCTGAACTTAATCATTTGTTGAACACATATGTATCGCCTTTAACTTGTTATAAGCCACAGTTGTGGGAGATGGAGATATAGCTGTAAACATGATAAGTGAATCCTCTGCCCTGATGGAGCTTAGATTTTCTTTAGGACAACATGGTAGAAAATAGAAATTATCCTTGGGAATAAATCAGGAAGCACATATTCAATTCACAAGTTTACTTGTTTCAGTAAACAACTGCTCTGATGCATGAGATAGCACTAATATTCAATAACAACCATTAGATAATGAGGTGAACCATTTATTGAGACTGGAAGTGTGAACACAGGCCTAATCTAATGATATGTTAATTGTTGTTGGACATTTGCTGGTTCATAGAAATTCATCTTGTCACCCATACAAATGTCATTTGTTATAGTTTGCAAATTTCCATATAGGCAGGGATTACCTCTAAACCAGTGTACAACTCCTTGTAAGTAATTAATAAATATTCATGATGCTGATATTGCTGTTAATGATGACGGATCTCATAGATTCGAATGAGTATTTTAAAGATGAGTATGTTAATCTTACAAGATAGGGACATTCTAATATCTTCTAATATTGATTCCAATATCTCAGCAGGCTTATAATTCTTTAACATATATATATATATCTGTACCTCTGAGAAATAGAGAATGATGTCCCTGTAAGTATATGCATCAATTTGTATTTTTAATATTTATCTACAGACCATATATAATTTTAATGCCTAACATAACTTATATATAAGCACTTGGAATCACTGTTCTGGAGAGGGCGAGATTCAATCTAGATTCAATTTTTATTTTTGATTCTGCAAAAAGCCTTTTTTTAATTTGAATCTTCATATTTACTCACATAGTTTCACTCACACACCTGCTTAACATCAATATTTATCGAATGCCTACTATGTTCCAGGCACCATCCTGGGCCCTGGGCACATAGTAGCAAAGAAAACAAATATTCTATCTTTCATACATTTTCACTCCCCTGGGGAAGATAGGCAACAAATTTGTATAAAATGCATCAATAACGGAAAGTTTTGAGATTCTGTGAAAAATGAGCAAGATATTGTGATAAAATTTGGTCAGGAAAAGCCATTTTGAGGAATTAAAACTATTATTAATAAGACCTGAGAAAGGAGAATATGGCTCATGTGATAAAATATGGGGAAAGAAACATTTTAAACAGAAGGAAGAGCATTTGCAAAGGCCCTATGGAAAAAAAGAGGCTGATATGTGCTTACAGTTTAATGAACAAGGGAGAAAGTGATTTAATGAAAGAATAAGTGAATGAATGAATTTGACAATGCTTTTCAATTAGCATTGCCTGAGTTATTAGCTCTTCACAAGTGACAAATCTACTAAACGGAGCCCATATTCTCTCAAAGATGGAGACAGTCTAGGAGACTCAAGCCAGGTGACTCCTCACATTCCTTAAGCTTTCTTTCACAACTTCTGCTTCCCGGCTGTATCCTTTTTCTCTCTATATATGGATGTTCTTCTTCTATGACAAACTGATTGACCCATTTGATATGGTTTTGCCACGTCCCCATCCAAATCTCACCTTGAATTGTAGCTCCCAGAATTCCCATGTGTTGTGGGAGAGACTTGGTGGGAGATAGTTGAATCACAGGGGTGGTTCCCCATACTGTTCTCATGGTAATGAATAAGTCTCATGAGATCTGATGGTTTTATAAATGGGAGTTCCCTTGCGAAAGCCCTCTTGCCTGCCACCATGTAAGACATGCCTTTGCTTCTCCTTTGCCTTCTGCCATGATTGTGATGCCTCCTTAGCCATGTGGACCTGTAAGTCCATTAAACCTTTCTTTTATAAGTTACCAACTCTTGTGTATGTCTTAATTGAAGCATGAGAACAGACTAATACACCATTCCTTTCCCACTGGACTCACAACACACTTTCATGGGGATATCTTCTATTATAAACTGAATCCCACCTTAGCATTATGGTGTTATTACTTTATTCCTTTCAGCACATATGCACTTTACACAGAGTCTGAATTTAGCTACATATCATTTTGAAAGTGCTCATGAGGTTTTTGTGTGTTGAACTTTGTAACGTTTGATAAATTATGAGGTTTTGAAGGCAGGATTTTGACCATCCTTACCTAGTTCAATGGTCAGCACAGAGGGAGAAATGTCAGTTCTTGGCATCCCTAGGTTTTACTACATAGATGGACAAGTTGATAAAGAGATAAAACTAGTTATTAAAATATGTATACATATTTTCACCTTACACCTACAGTGTGTTCATATATAGTATATATTTATTAAATGCTCACATATATCTATATGTACATGTAGTATGAGCATATTTACTCATATGTATATATTTTAAAACTAACCATCCATCCATTCATCTATCCATCCTTTCATCCATTTTTGAGATAGATACAGTAAAATGGAGGGGGGGCTACCACCAACAATCAGCACTTAATTTGGAAGGATTCCTTATCACAAATCTTATGAAAGTGAATGTAAAAATGGGCTTTGGAAATGCTAACTTTTCTGCTGATTATTTGCAAGCTTGAATTTCTACTGATAATGGGAGTGAAAACATAGGGCAACTTGAAGAAAGGGCTTGAGGGCAGTGTGAATAACAAGCAAACATCAGTGAGTGCATGGGAAGAAAACAATTCTGGAAGAGGTGGTCTGCTATGGAGAGGTTTCTCACCTTTTGCTGGAGAATGGAGAGAAGAGGGGAAATGCCAACACTATTGAAAAGTGAGAGAAGGCAGGGAAAAATGCTGCTGGGACCTCTGCTACCCTCTCCCAAAATCAGGATTGCAATGCTTATGGGCATCCAGGAAGCAGTTCTTGTGCCTGACAGGCCCTGTAGGGACTGAGCTAAAAGGAGAAGAAAACATTTTCTACAAGGCAAGTGCGATCGGCTGCTTCCCAAACAAGTCACTGAATAATTTAGAAAGAGTTAGACTGAAGAGTTGTAGGTTGTTATTATACCAATTCTATTAGTTTCATGTAATTCCTTGGACTTGTTTAAACACAGGAAATACATTAAGAACCTCAAGTTTGTGGACTCTAGGTGGAAACACAAATCAGTCCTATTTTCACACTGTGTTCTGATGCTTGTTAAGATATACGTGTATCAACTTAGTTCTAGGTAAACATTAAATAACAGTTATCAATGCACATAAGCAAACCAAACGTGTATCATTTAGAAACAAGATACAGAGGTTTAACAAAATGCATTTAATAAGTTTTAGAGTATGTGTGTTCAATTTTGTTAACAACAAAACAACTCACTAATTTTTAATAGACATTTTGATGGGTAAAAGGCTTTTTGAGACCCCTGCTGACAGCAGAGAAGAACTGCATCCAGGTGTTCATTACTTACTGGAAACTGAATACATAATTCTCATTAATAACTGAGACATCATAAATATGTGTCATTTTTGAGAAGTGGAAGATACATTACTATAAGATAAACATATAAATGTAAATTATTGAAAGAAGGCTATTTACATAGGGGTGTTTTTTTGCTTAAGGATTATAGGTCTCTTAAAATTGCTACATGTGTTACATAATTTTGAATTCATATTTTGGTTTATTTTTTAAAAGCATGAAAACTATAGAACTCTTTAGAAATGTATCTATTGTGAGAACAAGACTACTTATAATTTTCAAAGATGCAGTATTCTAATAAAAAATAACAATGCTAATTTTATCTGAAAAATGCATGTATTTCAATAATTTATCAAGAGCATATTTTGTGCTAGATACTACTCTTTATGTTAGCAATATAAGCAATTGTATAAGATACTTACAGATTGCAATAAGTGGTAAAAAACATGCAGAGGGAATAGTGATGAGAAGGTAACTATATAGGGGAGTGGTCAGGGAATGCTTCCACTGAAGATGTAAAATGTGAACTGAAACCTATATCCTGATTTAAAATAGCCTTGAAGATGTTTTGGGTAAATAGCAGCAAGCGAACAATACCAAAGGTAAGAGCAAAAGGTAATCATGTAAACATAAAGGTTGGATATAATAGAAATCAAGTGTGGCTCAGCTTCCACTAGGTATACAAATTGGGTCTTTGTGTTATCCTCTCTTAAAGGCAGCTAGATGTGTAAAAAAAATCAGGGTCTTTGAAATCAGACAAACAAAACTTGGGAACAGTCCTTAGGCTACCCTTAATAAACCTGTGACACATTTCTGAACTTCTCTTAGATAGCTGTCTCATCGGTAAATTATTGAAGACTGTACCTACTCAAAAGGTTTTTTTGATAATACAAAAAACATACACCGATATACTATGTGAAAGGCCTAAGTATAGTAGATGCTCAGTAATTTTTCATTATTCTTTCCTTTGATTCAAGGGTTCCCTGGGCCTCACCTCGCTAATAAGTCTCAGCTCAGCTGTGAGAGTCTGTCTATGAGATGTAGTGGAATAATGATGTCCAGAGGGCAGGCAGGTAGCTAGGTGTGAGGTTGAGTTAGCGAATACCGAAGAACAAAGATGCCACTTTAGTCCTCTTTGTAAACCCCAGGTCTAACATAGGGCCTGACATAGAGTAAGGATAAATAAAAATGAGACTCAGAAATAACTAGCTCTGGTTAATCTACAAAGGATATTATATGGCCCTAAAGTTACGTGAAAAAAGGACCAAGACTTAATGGTTTCAATGGCTCCCAAACACTAATGATCTGTGAGACTATGACTTCATTGGTTTGAACTGTGGAAACAATGATATGGGTAAGTCATGTACAAGCACAAATCCTTAAGAAATGACTTTTGCTAAGAGGTAGTTTATAATGCTTATCTGAGCATATCTACAGGTATATTAGCTAAACATTTTCCAAATGCTGCCCTATGATGATAAAGGAAAACAACCTTGAAATATTTTTGTGATGCCAATTGCTTTCCAATGTAAGGGACCTTCCTTTATGTTGAGATGGTGTTGTTCCTATATTTTGAAAATGAAACTGCCCTTTCATTCATGAAATTTAGTGATAGTAAATGGGATATTTTATTAAATTTATTTGGAAAAATAAGAAACTGGCAACTCATGCGGAGAACATCAATTTTATTTAATGTGATATCCATCCCCAGAGAGGCGTGGAAAATTCTGGGTATAGCTAATTAAAGCGAGAGTAGATTCAAAGAGGGAGAGGTTTGATGTGAGCTTCACAAAGGAAGCAGGAAGTAGAAACTACTTTTTGCACTCAAGCATACAGGGAAGGAGAGGCATAAAAGACAGTGGCGGGGGCACTGATAAGAAAGTTACATTATGGATGCAGGTCCAGTGCAACACTGACCAAGTGAAGACTTACAGATATAGTAAAGCCCCCTCTCTTGTAGGGGAGCTGGGAGACTGCAAGCTTTTTAGTAACCATGGATTAATGTCAGTCAGGAAAATTGAGACTGAGGATGAGGGAGATGGGTAGAAAGAAAGACCTGTTATTTAAAATTTCTGCATTATTGTTGATTCTCTGACTCAGTTTTTCAAAATCTAACTGGGATAAGAATAAAGCCTAAACATAACAGTAGAGAAAGGTGCAAGGGGAATCAGGTGAGCACCCTAAAAATGTCTTAGTAGAGGACTTATCAGGGTTCCTGGCTCTATAGAGATTCATGTTCAACTTCAATTAGCCATTCTGCTCTCCCCAAATTCCAAAACTCTCTCCTTCTTAAGACAACTTGACTAGAAAATGAAAGCTCTTTAAACCTTTGCTTTCTTCCTTCACTTTTTGAATTGCCTGCTCTATGTATCTTCGATCTAGACTTTCTAAGACAAAACTTATTGTCCCTCATCAGATAAACTACTCAGTGTCCTGTCTGTGCTTTTGTAATCAGATTGCATTATGATAATGTTTACTCACTGATATATGGCTAAATATTCACACACCATTTTGGAGTACAGTATATGCTGAGTGCTTAGGTGCTTACCCTTTTTATCCACAAGACCACCATTATCTTGAAGGTCCTGGCAACAATTTCTCTCTCCAGCAGAGTGGCAGGGCTGGATATGAACCCCAGCGCCACCACTAACTAGATGTGTGAATGTGGGTACGTGATTTAACATATTGATGCCGGCCGGGCGCTGTGGCTCAAGCCTGTAATCCCAGCACTTTGGGAGGCCGAGACGGGCGGATCACGAGGTCAGGAAATCGAGACAATCCTGGCTAACGCGGTGAAACCCTGTCTCTACTAAAAAAATACAAAAAACTAGCCGGGCGAGGTGGCGGGCGCCTGTAGTCCCAGCTACTCGGGAGACTGAGACAGGAGAATGGCATGAACCCGGGAGGCAGAGCTTGCAGTGAGCTGAGATCTGGCCACTGCACTCCAGCCTGGGCTACAGAGCGAGACTCCGTCTCAAAAAAAAAAAAAAAAATTGATGCCTCTGTTTCCTTACCTATAGGGAATAGTAATATTTACTTGCTCCAGAGAGTTTTTTGTGAGATTAAATATTTAGAAGAGCAACTGATAGTTAGTAATGCCCAGTAAGTGTTAGCTATTGTTGTTGGTGGAGGTGTTATTAAAAGTGTAAACTCCGAAAGAATATTTCCTGGGCTCAATTCCCAGCCCCATCATTTCTTAGCTGAGTTATTTGAAGCAAATTACTTGACCTCTCTCCATCTCAGCTGCCTCAGTTGCAGAGATGCCGATGCTCAAACTTACTTCAATGGGTTTAGGAAAGACTAGGAAGATTAATATATTTAAAACCCTCAGAACACTATTTACCATGTAAAACGTTCTCAGCATCCTATTATGAATCAAGACTATTTCTGCTTAAATCTTTTTACTCTCTGAGTAAATTTAGGTTAGTTCTACATCCAAGATAAATCTCAATTAATTCTTCTTTTTCCTTTTCCTATTTTCTCCTGTCTCCCTCTCTTCTTTCCTTCTACTCTTTGCTTCACTTTTCTCTCTCTCTTCTTCTCAGTTTTTATTTTTGTAATTTGAAATGAATGCGCAAGCCACAGCTTCTTTGGGAAAGAGCATTCCTGACAGAACACCAGGTAATCACTTTAAGAAAAACAAAAGCAAAAACTATTTTAAAAGAAGTACAGTCCTGTGATACTTTTCTGAAAAAAGGAATATCTGCAGCTATTTGTCCTGGCATAACTTTACCCATTCAAAATTGAATCAGAACGTTGCTAGGGGAAGTGAAACAGCATGTTTGCCCTCTCCCCCTCCATGAAATGCTAAGATTGTGTCTTTTTGCAGAAGTAGGTATATTGGGTTATCTAGTGAAGTTCTCAAGTAGACTACGAGTAGTTACATAGGTGATATATTGAGAATTAATAACATTAGTTCAATCATTTGATGAATGTGAAAGGTAGGGAGAAATATATTTAGTGTTTAAGAATAGCATTCTACTTTATTTATTTTGTTTTTGAGACAGTCTTGCTCTTGTTGTCCAGGCTGGAGTGCAATTGCACGATCTCAGCTCACTACAGCCTCCATCTCCTGACTTCAAGTGATTCTCCTGCCTCAGCCTCCCAAGTAGCTGGGATTACAGACATGCACCACCATGCCTGGATAATTTTGTATTTTTAGTAGATATAGGGTTTTACCATGTTGGTCAGGCTGGTCTCAGATTCCTGACCTCATGTGATCCACCCATCTCAGTCTCCCAAAGTGCTGGAATTTCGGGCGTGAGCCACCGTGCCCAGCCAAGAAGAGAATTTTAAAGCTACAACTGAGAGTCTCACAGAGGAGAGAAAAGATCAAGGCTGGCAAATACCGGAAGCAAGAATATAGGTCTAAAGAAGAAAGTGTTTTCTAATAAATTCATCCAAAGACAGAATGAAGACTATCTTGGATTTGAGGGAAGTGTTCAGACATAGACTAGCTCACCACTAGAGGAGGATGACACATAAAGCTGCATAACACTGAAGTTTAGGTTCAGATGACCTGAGATGCTCACAAGTCTAAGACTCTTGGTGGTCTAATAAGCATTTGAGAAAATGAAGCATTCAGAATAAAACTTAAAACCCAAATAGCCACGTAATTTGAAGCAATTCTAAATTGTGGATGCTTTATTTCCCTTCAGCAATCTAAGCCATTTCTTTAATTTTTTCTGCTTTTTTTTACACATATGGCCCAGCCTGTATATACAAAAGTAATTTACAATTCTAGCCTTCCTAATTTGAAATTCTACAAGTCCAAGAGAGTAACCAGATTATGAAAACACTTGATGAATCGCGCAAACCAGCACTTAAATATTATAGTTTAAAAACTCGAGTCAAAAATATTTCTTTTCCTTTAGGAAGAAATATGAATGTTAAAAATGTAGTGCCATGTGGAAGCAAAGCTCCATAATTAATCTATAGAGCCATCGCCACTGTCAGAAGCAGAAAGTCCCTGGAGGAAATAATTTTCCTATAGAATGATGGCGGCATTAGTTCCAGCAGTAATGATAAGACACTGAAAAGTATGTGAAAATCTCCTTTACAATCCTGTGTGGGGTTTAATTATAAAAACTAGTATCTTGGGCACTTAACTATTTTTTTTCAGAGGGAATCAGAGCTATTTCCATGAATTTATGTCTTAATCCTCACAACAAAGAGGTCATGGACATCTAGTTGGTAAGTTGGAGGAACAGGTTATGGATGGAGGCTCTCTAATTGCAGTGCACGTCTGTATCAACCCAGACTACTACCTCCTACAGCCTAACTTGAAGTGTGATTGAAAGAACACCCTCTTCTGGGGAACAGCCACAATACCTACTGTATGTTCCTGGAATAATTACTTTTTCTTTGCACAAACGTGAGTTGCCCTGGCAAGACAATGCTTGAAATGCTAAGTTCAATTCTAAGTCCCATCATGAAGGATATGGACCAACTGGAATACGTTCTATACATTTTATCAGTGAAGATTAAATAAAACATACAATTTCTCAAAAATGTCTTAGGTACTAACCACATAAACACTAGAGAAAAATGAATTTTGTGTATATGCGTTTGTGTGTAAAGAGTTCTGTAAAAATCAATTTAAATGTTTAGGTTAATGTATTATTTTTACGGAAGAAATTTCCATGTATAATCACTTTATCATTATTCTGCTTCATAAGAACACAGAACCATTGGAGAATTTCCTTCTCTTCCTCTAATTCTTGACAGTATTACACATCAAACTTCTTCAGATTTGGTCAGTGTATTTCCTCATGTGATTATACATGGTTTCCATGGACTTCCTTTCAGTCTCTAGTATGAGGGGAAATGATAAAACCCATAAAAATAACCACTATGCAGTTTTAAAAGCACTCTTACATTACATTATTGGTTGGAGGTTTTTGTTTTTTTAGTCTTAAAGTTATGAAAATACATACACCCATCTACCTTACTATCTATTTTATTCTACCCCTGCTCCCACCTTGACCTAAGCCAACAAACTTGAAACAAATAAATCTGGTTTGGAAAAGAGAATGTAATGGGTACCACATATGTTCCCAGCTTATTCTATATTTTCCTGAAAACAATCAATACAGATAGCCCGAGGCAGACCATTTCATCATACATGTAACTTCTGAAAGTAGACAATTTTTACCAGAGAACTTACGTCTTACTTATTAAGAGAGAAAGTGTGACAGAAACCACATTGGCACTAGGAGAAACTGACTACTATTCAAAAATGTCTCCTGCCTCTTTATAGTCTTCTCTTCTTGTTCTTCCAGTAGAACGACCCCTGCCTGCTACATTTCCCCAGATACCCAGGACCTCCGTGATGTCACTCTCCATGACCTGACCAACATCTATGTTGAGAAATTACTTTATAAACTCATTCAAACAAGTGTGTAAAGAATCAACACATGTTTTAACGAGTATCAAAGCTTTGTACTCAAATGATACAATTCAGAGGAACATAAATATTAACTTAATAATGCTACTTGTATGAAGCATATCTTATAAATCCATAGCTAGTATCTTTGAGAATGTAAGCAAAAGAAAAGAGATGGTGAGGATTTAGAAGTTCTTTTGGGTGATGATGAAAATGGGAATATTTTTGAAGTAGTTTCTGCTTCTCAGATGTTCTAAACTGCTACAGAGGATAGATTATGTGAAGTGAAAACAGGACATGGACCCAAATTACAGATACGTTTTAGTATAGACCTGCATGACGCTGATATATAGGAAAAAAATAAACAGGGATGTAGAGCTGCCCAATGGAGGCTTGCTCAGCATCACTGAGCGGTCAGCAACCATAAGAAATCTAGTACCTTTTATCATCACTGCCCTAGGCACATGGACGTAGGCTCTGTCATAGAGCTATTCTGTAAAGGGATACCACACCGAGCTGGGACACCACATAGAGAACACATTCCTGAAATGGAAAAGTCCCCACAACTCATATACCACTGAAGTAGTCACACCATGCACTAAGGATATCCTATTTAATATTGTTTAGTGGTTAGCATGGGATGGTAGATAAGGGTGTAGACTTGGAGTCATGTACATCTGACTTCAAATCAGACTCTGCCACTCTCTAGTGGTATCACATAGTCTTGTAGAGTCACTTATCTGAGTGCTATTTTTTCAACTACAAAATAAAATAGAAAAGATACAGTCTTTGAGGGGTTATTATGGGAGAACAATTACATACTGTATGTACATCGCCTGAGATGTAATCCTTAGTAAGAGGTTAAAAATTATAGTGATAATGATGATATTTATGATTTAAAAAGATACCACCAAAGTAGGTATGCTTAACTCAAAGGTAAAGAAATTTCAGATCTTTCAATCTAAGGTCAATATTCATAGTGGTTTAGAGCACAAGCATGAGGATCAAATATTTTGGAAAAATTACTCAAATATTTTACAACTAAGTTTCCTATCTATAAAGCGATCAATAACCCTGCCTGTCAAACTTTTATTGTGCAGTTTAAATAAACACATGTAACCATTTAGAATGGTGCCTGGCACAGAGGAAGCAGTATATAAATATTAGCTATTATTCTTATTGCTCTTCTTGCCAACAGTGGAGGTGAGAGCATGGCAGAAATATGAAGATTCATCTTGGTAAAAAAGTCACAGTTCTCTAAAAACCGTGGTGAGAAGTGAGTGCTGGAAGGGAAGACTTCATTACTTTCATGCTTGAAATACTCTCTCCTTTGGTCACTCACTCGTTCAATTGCCCAGCCAGCAACACAGGAGCCCAGCTGAGATCCCAGCAGTCACACTCCAAAAGTTGCTTCATAAGACTTAGCCAGTTTGGCAACACTTAATCACAACTGGATCTTTTCTACAGAGAATCTATAACTAATGTCTAATAATAAAACCATCTGTTATTTTGTATAATATGGTTGTAAACAACATCAAGAGTTTGGAAATTAAAATTCTCGGTTAGGTAGTTGTTCACATTTACATGGAAATCATAAAGACACAACAAAAGCAATGCCTAAAAGGAGCTATGACATTGATATTTCCAGGCTCAGAACATCATTACCATCACCATTACTACCACCACCACCATCACCATCATCCCATCCTTCTTTCCCCCGACTTCTTCCTCTTTTTCTCTTCTCCACCTTCATGTCAGCTAGCATTTATTGATAATCTATGATGTATCAGGACTTTTACACATAATATTTCATGAAATTTTATTCTCAGTATATTCATTATAACTTCAGAAAATAATTACCATTATATCCATTTTATGTATTAAGAATAATTGAGACTCAGCAAGATTAAGTGCCTGACTCCATACCACAAGATGGTAAAAGGTAGAACTTAGGTTTAAGGCTCTGACTTTACGACTCTAAGGCTAGCGCTCTTTTTGTATTGTGCTTTACAAATATGATGATAAAATCCATGGTGCTACAGTGGAGCTGACACAAATTCAAAATTTTATGGTTGCTTTCTTTACATCAGTACTATCGTGTGTGTGTGTGTGTGTGTGTGTGTGTGTGTGTGTTTAAAAGCAGAGATACTTGGGCCATTTTCACTTCTGAATTTAGAAACTACATTATACACAGCAATACATTCATCCTACGTTTTCCATATAGAGCAAGGCCCATTTTGACACACAATAGTAAATTTTTGAGTGAGGCACTCAACAATTAAACACAAGGAAATGTTTATAATAATGTATCACAGAAGGCCAATTCCAACAGTGACCTTCAGGTAAAACTGTTCCATCTTTTGCTCTAACACCATTCCATTGTGCTTTGTAATTAATAATTCCACACATGGATATTGATGACTGAATTCAAACAAGAAATCAGCAGCACCTCAGAAACCTCTGTCCCCATCAGGTGAGCTGAGGGGTTGGCTCGATGAGCTCCATCAGTAGGATAATTATTATGAATAAGGAGGTGTGTCACTTGTCTGTGAAGGACAGGGGTACCTGTACCAAATTACACACAAGTGGCACATGACTCAGTTCACTGGAACATCTGAAATGCCCAGAGTAAATGCAAATAGCAAAATAAAACATTGCTGATGCATTCTCTGTAGAAAAAAAAAAACAAAAACAACAACTGATTTTGGAAAGCAGGATAAGGAATTGAAGAATTGCTAAGTATGAAAAGTCAAAGAGTGGCCAAACTTAGCCAGAGGCCAAGAGGAGTCACTGCCAATTTTCTAAGAGAAGTCACTGTTCCAATACTTAAGAGTTCCCAAGTATTATTTTCCCTCTTTTTACTATTTTTCTCCCATTTTGCCGACTAAATTGTACTAAACACTGCACTGCTAAGAACTCATTTTCTACAACTTTAAAATGCTGACATCAGAGTAGAACTGGATGATGCAACAGGAAAGAAACCATGTATTTTAATATCCTACACTCTAGAGCACACCAAGAACCACGCCAATTCATACCTTTGAGTCAATCTTTTAAGGGGAACAGGAACAAAAGAGAAGCGCTAACATGTACAGAGAGGTGTACTTCAATCAATCAGAGATGTATATCTTAGATTCCCCTCAAAATGTATTTAATGTAAATTAAATAAGGAAAAACACATCAAAGATTGTTCTTCAATGGAAATTTATCATGGATATTTCTGTAAAGAGAATAATACTCCTTTCAGTTTTTTTTTAAATTAAAATCAAGACTTAAATAGGCCCACTTACCTTAAAGATATAACTAAAAATCATATAGTGATATAAATGTAAACACTTAAATATTTCTTAATCCTGGTTACTTATTGGTTATTTAGAAATTCTGGATAAAGACTCACGAGTCAAACAGGGGTGATGGAAGATATTGAAAAGTCTCCCCGTGGCATATTCAGTGGAGAAAATCACTACATGTTGAGAGAGTCCAGTAACCATTGTTGTGCTGTAACACTTGGTTTCACTTACCTAGAAAAGGAAAACAAGAATAGGAAAAATTAATAGAATTCTTTGAATTTCAAAAGTCATGTTTGTTCCCTGCGTCCCTTTTCCTCCCTTTCACACTCTCTTCATTGTTCAGGAAACAGCCTTGTCAGTATCTCAGTACTGGTGACAAAGATCACACATATGCAATGCAGAAGACGGATGCCCTACCCTTGGCAATGGAGAATAGCAAGATCCACCCCTCCTCATACCTTGCTCTGCAGGTGTCTTAGGTGGGAGAAGCAAGACGAAGTCTTAACTTTTTTTCTGAATGTAAAGGTAGGGGTTAGTGCTGTTTGGGTCAGAGTCATGCCTACTCCTTGGGAAAGTCCTCCCAATCTTGCTTTTCCTACCTCAGCATCTTTGTATGTGATCCCTTCTCCCTCAACAACTCCCACCCCACCCATCCTGCCATTCAGTCCTACTGTTAGCATTCTGTTTAGAAATAATCTTCTTTAAAAAAGAGCTTACCCACTTTTGAAGGCCACATCAGGGGCTTCCTCTGTGTGCCTAACTCTCTGTATTTATTGCTAAAGCAGTAGCTATGACACTGCCCTCTCGTTAAGTGCTCACTTGTCTTCCATCCCTGCTTAGAATGTGAGCTCCCTGGGGGCAGGCTGTATTGTACCTTTTTTTCTTTCCACAGCTTCCAGAGTATAATATGGGATTTAGCAAATTTCAACAAAGATTGTTTAATGAACACAAGAACTTATTAGTAAGTAAAGAGAGTCCAGATCAGAGCCAAAGGAAAGATAGAGGAAGCTGACTGCATGGGATGAATCTAGGATCTAGGCTTTAAGAAAGAAACCTAAAGATGTTATCCTGTTTCCTACTTGTTCATCTTCTCAGTTTAGGAAAACAATTACAAATCAACATAGAGGATCTGGAGTACAACGTTAAGTTTTTCAGGACAAAACATGGTACTTGGTGCTAGGTCCACTTGAAGATCCAGGGAAAGGAAAAAACTTCTGGGTAGCTTCACTCAAAAATGTCCAGGTCATGTGTCTGTCAATTATTAATTATGTGATTTGCATAAATTGCTCATTATCTAAGCCCTGTTGATTAGATGCAAACAGAAATTGTCATCTTTGGCCTGTCTACATCACCGTGTTTTAATTTTGTATTTAGAAATAACTATAGTCACACAGGAACTTATAAAATTAGTACATGGAGACCCGTGAATCCTTTCCCCAACTTTCCCCAATGTTAGCCTACATAATGGTAGTACAATGTCAAAAACAGAAAACATTAGAATTTTTTGAGAGGACCAAATGAGGTGATGGAAATAAATATTGAATTCATTGTATTTTTATTAGGTCAATTATTCTTAATTTGACAATTCATTATTAAAACCTTAATATATGCTAGGTATTGTGCTGGACACTTGGGTTATATTTGTGATCAGAATAAGCCTGACCCTGGACTTCATGAAGCTTATGTACAGTGGTAAAAAACAGAAAGATGAAACAGTTACAATGTTGGGCAGTAAGTTCAATTCGTACATGGGTGAAAAACAGAATACCTAATTGAATCTAGAAGGGAGGATGATATAGTCAGATAGGGCTTCCAAAGATGAATTTTTAAGTGTAGACTCAAATCTGAATGATAAGTTGGAATTGTCCAGGTAGAGAACTAAGAAAATATATTCAGATTGAAGGAAGCACACGGGTGAAGTCAAAAAGAAGGAAAAAAATAATCTAGCCTATTTTAGTTTGAATAATAACAATGTATCATATTTGTTTTGCAAAAATGGTTGAGTAGTGGAAGTTGCATATGATTCAATCTAATAATTCTTCATGGCTATGTAAGGGTTGTCATGAAGAAGTAAGCTTAAAAAAAAGAGAGACCGGGTGTGGTGGCTCAAGCCTGTAATCCCAGCACTTTGGGAGGCCGAGACGGGCAGATCATGAGGTCAGGAGATCAAGACCATCCTAGCTAACACGGTGAAACGCCGTCTCTACTGAAAATACAAAAAACTAGCCGGGCGTGGTGGCGGGCACCTGTAGTCCCAGCTACTCGGGAGGCTGAGGCAGGAGAATGGCGTGAACCCGGGAGGCGGAGCTTGCAGTGAGCTGAGATCCGGCCACTGCACTCCACCCTGGGCGACAGAGCGAGACTCCGTCTCAAAAAGAAAAAATAAATAAATAAAAAAGACTTGGATAAAACAAAACCTAGTTGGCCAGGTTAAGGAGTTTAGAACTTATTCTAAGGGCAAAGGGGACCAGGGATGTGTTTTAAACAGGGGGCATTATAATTAAATTGGCTTTTTGGAAGATTATTCTGGCTGCCTGTAGAGAAATGAATATGATGGGGCAAATACAGAGGTGGAGGAGGGGAGACCAATTGGAAATTGTAGCATTAAGCCAGGTAAGATATTACAGCAAGTTTGCTGAGACTGTGGACTAGGGGATAGATGGAAGTAGGCAGACTGCTTCAGGGATAAAACTAACTTAATTTGGAGACAGGCTGTATGTATGTATAAAAAGAAAAGCAATAATAAAGGAGATACCAAGGTTTCTAGCTTAAGCAATACATACATGTACACACATAAATGTACATAGTGGTACAAATCATGAAACGGAAATACAAGCAGAGGAAAAGCTATAGGTAAGTTATGATAGTGAAAACATTTTGTAAACTGTAAAGTGCTATGAAAATGTAAGTTAGAATTATTTTCCTACATGTGGAGTATGTGTAATGCAAGCATATAAAATTCTCAAAAGGATTAGAAAAAGAAGTGGCCTGCTTTTTGAGAGCAATGTTAGTGCATGGCTTCTACACAGCGTATCATAATTGGTTTGTGGTGCCATTTAGTAATGCCAAGACAATTCATTAAGAGAATCAAGAACAAGCAGGTGTTTCCATTAGAGCTTGCTCTAATAAACACACTCACACACACATTCACACATAACATCCAACCTAGGGCAGAGTTAAACTTACTGAGGCACCCGAAGAACCCATTCCAGAAAACTGCAGTAGACAGCATTTTTAACCCAATAATGGAAACTAATCCTAAATGGAAAAGAAAAATCACTCCGGAGGTTGGTAATTAAACAGACCACGATGCTTATTATTTCTCACCACAGTCATTTAAATAAACATCAATCAACAGACCCTATACTCTGCTATTGTTTCATGACACAAATGAAATAACTTACGTCATTAGTCTCAAGGTGCCAAAGATCAATTCGACTATTGCTTTTCATTACGATGGTTTGTTATTGTGTACTATTGAAGGGCACTCAGTTGATTACAAGTTACTTGAGACTTGGGGACACATCTTGCTTATCTTTGAGTTCCCCAGAGAGTATAGCATGAGGCCTTGCACTTAACAGGCACTCAAGAATATTGCTGAAGTTTAGAAACTTTATTAAAAATGAAACATGCTGAGTTGTACTCAATGTGATTTATTTTCACTCTAATAGTATTGGTGATGATTACTTTTAAAAGTGCTATTGTTGGTAAGGTACTTTGTCAACTTTTCAGGGAAATGTCATTTACTTTAAGTTGGCAAAATGTAATTTATCAAAGGGAAGTAAGGGGAGAAAGGAAAAGCTTTGAGTAAATTCCAAGAAATGCATTTCTTGGAAGTAAGAGGCTTATTAGTGTTACTAATTCATAAAACATGCCTAACACAAAATCTTGACAACATTCATACAATTGGGTTGTTTTTGGAAGTTTCTTTTAAGAATCTAT
Organism: Mandrillus leucophaeus; assembly: GCF_000951045.1. NCBI lineage: Eukaryota > Metazoa > Chordata > Mammalia > Primates > Cercopithecidae > Mandrillus > Mandrillus leucophaeus. Next base: position 2,875,137 of record NW_012103166.1, on the reverse strand, counting down.
TGCCAGTTCCCTCTTTTAACTCATAGCAAACTGCTAATAAGACTTTTTTGGGGGGAATGTATAGAAGAATACATAGCCATCAATAACACATTATTATTATTATTAATTTTTTTTGAGACACGATCTCAAAAAACTGATGCCTAGGCTGGAGTGCAGTGGTGCAATCACAGCTCACTGCAGTGTCGACTTACTGGGCTCAGGTGATTTTCCCATCTCAGCCTCCTAAGTAGCTGGGACTACAGGCACTCGCCACCACACCAGGCTAATATTTTGTACTTTTTTAGAAATGGTGTTTTGCCATGTTACCTGAGCTGGTCTTGAACTCCTGGGCTCAAGCGATCCACCTGCCTCAGCCTCCTAAAGTGTTGGGATTACAGGCAGGAGCCACCAAACCTGGCTTATTATTATTAATTTTAATTACTTTTTATTTGTGGAGAACCACTTTACTCCTCACTTGATGTGACAGGTGGCGCCCATGCTCTCTCCACCTTAGCCCGATGTGATTTTAAAGAACCATGAAATGAAAGCCTTGCCCTCTCCCTGGCTTGTGGCATTTCAAATGACTTCATATTAGTAGAGATTGAGAGGTTGAACATGACTGTTAGTCTTGTTCCAAGCTCCACCTCACAGCTCACTGGTTGGGTGGCATTACCAGCCTGAGGGCTGAAGAAGCAAGGCAGAGCAGCTTCTGCATCATCTCTGCAGCTGATGAAGGTGTTTTGCCAACACAGTGGTGCTGAAAAGACAACAGCAGCAGACAAACTCAGATAGTTGGTGCTTGGTCTGGATTTCATATTGCCTTGTAAAATGTGTTTTACATGTTGGTGACATCCTAGAATTCCCCTGATCTTTGAGAAAATTAGTCTGTTATTATGAATCGATATAGTTAGATATTCAGCACTAAAATTCCTGCTGCTTTTTAGGGGAAAACACCTGTGGTGCTTGCCAATATTTATCACACCAGGAAGCTAGGAGGCCCTGACCCAGAAAAGATCTTTTGAATGTAGATTGGAGTCTGCATCCTAGCTAGGGTTATTAAAAGTCCACACACATATTTATTAAAGTTCACATACTCATTCAAATAAATAAATAACATTTAAAAATCCATATATTGTCTGGATAAAGTCTTGGAAACACACAATTGGACTAGGGGAGACGGTCTCTGATGATGGTTAATCTCTCCTACATCTCCTGAGCATGGACCTGTTCCCACTAGTTAACTTTGTATAAAGGTTATTATGGTGATAGAAAGGAAGAACTGCGAGAGATTGCCAAGATGTTGCCATTTGAAAGAAGGCCAGACTTAGAGAAACTTTTGCAAATATCTCATGAAGCTGGGATTGATCGTTATTGTGCTGCTTACTCTCAAGGTGTTGACAGGCATTAAAAGGACAGCACTCTTCCAATTTTATAAGCAAGTCTTGCAATTTTGTGAGACAGCTGTCTCATTTGATTAATCTGGTGGCTTTAGGGAGGCTACAGCTCTTAGGAATGGGGGAAGTGTCCGATTCTAGGAACAACTGATGCCTACTTACATTATTCAAAATGGTCCTATATAGGAGCTTCCATGATTCAGTAAACTGAAAGAATACACTCTTTTATTATGCATTTTATGGGGCACCTTTAATATTTTTCACTTGGAGCAACCAACTAAGAGAGTAACGTTTCAAGGTTGAAGGTTGAAGCTATGGGATGGTGGGAAGGCAGTCATAATACAATATTCTACGTTATTTCACAAGGTTCTCCAGTATAAAGAAAAAAGAATCTTTTGCTTAAATTTAGTCTAGAGCCTATACTATGTGGTCTCATAACCTCAAGTGAGAAGCCAGTTTGCTAAGGAAGAGAAGGAAATGGGAAGTATCCTCACTCAGTTTTTAATATTTTCCATTATGCAGCATTGCACCTGAAATCTCATTGAGTGTGAGCACTAATTGGTCGTAGCATCAGAAAAGTCGGCTGATTCAAGGAAGTGGCATTTGGAGGTCATGTGAATGATTATGTGCTGCTGATTAGTCATCTGAAGAGGTTAAGTGAGAAATATTACCCTTTCTCTTGTTTAGAATAGTATATTATAGATTCTGTCTGAGCAAAGAGGAGCAACAAGCTGGTAAACCTGAAATACTCATCCAAAGAAACTGAAGTCGTCAACAATTCTGTGAAAAATGTGGCTATGGTAGGGCTTCCAACTTATTTTTGAAACTATTAATGTATCTATTTATGATGAGAAATCATTTTTGTTAAAACTGAGTACAATCAATCAACACATGTATCTCTGCAACGAATGTATACAGCTCAGAAATATGCACTAGGATAATGTTTTACCTAAGGGTAATAAACTTGCCAGCACACACACATACACACGCACACACACACCTGGCCCGTGCAGTGAGAAGAGGCTTTGGTTTCTTGCTCAAACTCCTGCTAAGAATGGAAGTTCTGTGGAGTAGTACAAACTCAAGCAAAAGAAGTCCTAAAGATGACTCCCTTCCATCAACTTGCTCTAGCTTTAGGCTTCTCAAAAGGGTCCAAACAACAACTCCAATAGGAACAATTCATTACTCTAAACTTGTTTCCTTTCGGTAAAAATGGGAATGGAGATTATGCAACATGCTTGATTATTGACATCTTCAGACCATATTGACATCTGTTTATACCATATTGAGTGCTATCCAAGAAAACTCCCCTGTATTTCCTGTTCCACTTCCTAGGTTCATCCAATCTGCCTTCTGGAAATAGCTATCAGCAAAAGTTGTATTTCGTAATTGTATTATTGGCTGAATTATTAATTGAAATGAAAACAACATTTTAATGGGCTTCAAAGTCGTTTGGAAATGAGATAAAATGTTCTAAGCAGTGCCCGCCTAGATGCAGACCTAAAGGAAAGCACTCTGACAGTTTGATTATTATGCACATTAGCACAATCGAGTTGGCTCCCAGTTCCTAGAATAACATTCTCTTTTATGCATAAATGTCTCTCCTTGTTGTTTGCTTTTCATTGCGTTTACGTGTGATGCCTCAAGGATAATTCTTTCCTTCTGAGTAATCTCACACATTATGTTACTGCAATACTATCTCTATTGTTGCTGTCATAAATGACTTGCTTCTTTTGCACCAGTTGAGGAGAGAGACCCCAAAATCACGATTCAACCCTCCAAACTAGATCTTTGTAGAGACCAACCAGATCTATACGACCTAATCCGTGTTACCTCTCTGACCTCATTTCCTACTACGTCCTCCCCACGTTGCCCATTCTAGTCCAGTCACACTGGCATCCTTCCTCTATGCCAAACTCCTTGACCACACACCAATACAGGACTTTTGCATTAGCTGTTAGCTCTGATTAGACAAGTCATCCCTACTCCCTTGTCCCTTTCAAGTCTCTGCTGAAATGTCAGCTTCTCAAAGAGGCTTACCCTGACACTATTAAATACTGAAACCTGACCCCTGTGACCCCTTTGAACTCTTGTTCCCTTAACTGACTCTGCTTTTACTTTTATCCCTAGCACTTTTCAGTTACTAACCTAGTAGATTATTTACCTTCGTATTTTGTTATTTCTGCCTCCTGTCTAGAATTACACACACATACCCACACCCCCCCACAGTATACATATATAAGTATATAAAGTATATGTATATATAAATGATATATAAACGTACATAATACATATGTATGACATAAATATATGGTATATATGTGTATGCATATGTGTGTGTATGTACATGTGTGTCCATAAACATTTGCTAAAGGGTTAATGAAACAGTGGGCTTCTTGGTGCATCTGTTGATTCACTTATTTTCAAAACTTGCATCTCTTCCGAAGAAGAGATCATTACTTGCCCTTTCCCTCCTTTAGAATTTGTTTATCGCTGCCGGCACCAAACACTTGTCTTATATTGCTGATCCTGATTTTTCTCCTTTCTTATGGTATGGTTAGCCCTGCTTTCTTTATTTATTATTAATCAAGTCTTCAAATCTCACTGTCAGTAACTATAGCAAGAAGGATATATCACTGACAGAAAGCAAGATTAAGTCTTGAATGTGTAGAATTGAAGGAAATCCAGCTACTATCTTTTCTGATCTCATTACCCATCAACCAATCAATGGAAATCTCTTCTCACAGGCCTAGAATTCTAACTCACAAGTCACCCAAGCTGGAAAAACTTCAAAGATTTATTCTTTCTTTTGTATGCAAGCCATGTAATTTAGTAATAGCTACTCAACTACCATTGACCTGCTAATTAATCCATGGATTTTTGTTGTTGTTGTTGTGCCTTTAATCATTTCCCCTGATAACTGAGTCAGTTTCGAAATACTCATTTTCTGTTCAGACTCACCAACTAAATGCTACTAGAGTTCCGTAATAATAAAGCAACGAAATATATTGACTCCCTGCCAACTTGTTCTCTTTCTCTTCCTTTCCTATATGTCAGCTGGTGTTACTATGCAGATGGCATACGGAGAGGGGAAGCGAACCACTAGTAAATGAGTAGTTTGTTTCGCAGGTGAGGGTGAGAAATGATTCATCATTTGGGTCAAGAAACAAGAGAGGGGAAGCGAACCACTAGTAAATGAGTAGTTTGTATCGCAGGTGAGGGTGAGAAATGATTCATCATTTGGGTCAAGAAACAAGTCAGTCCTGCTCTCTCAGAATTGAAGGTTTACCTATCTTTCCAACTTTCCATCATTAATTTTGAATTAACGTGGCAATAACTGATTGAGACCTTATGCTCAGAGGCCCCTTTCCTGAGAACACGTGGTTGATTCTCCTCTTCCGTTACCAAGTAACACGCGATACAGGTTTTATGATGGGGCCATATAGTACCTACTAAAAATGTTGGTAACATACTTACCCTACATAGATTCCATCCTTTGATTTAAAAGATGTTCAATTTCATATACTGCCCAATAGTAACTGAAGTGCTGGCTTATGTTTCCTGCTGTAAACAGTGTATCTATAGTGTGCCTTTAAAAGTGTCAGTTGACCTATCTGAACCTCAGTAGGCAGAGTGGAAATCTTCAGACCCATTTACTTGTCTCACGGATATTGATGAGTTTATGTTTTGTCACATGCAAGGGGAAATTCACACCAACTGTTATGATTTCCTCTGAAATAACATATAACTTAATTTATTTCTTATCCAATGACCGAGAAAAAAGAAACTGGGAGGTTAAATGATATAGTTACTCAACCTCTAGTTACTGCAATCAAAATGAATAGCTCTCACTTTATCAAGCCAGGATTATGCATCATTAGTAAATAGACTAGAGAAAATTGTGCTTACTGTGTAGTTTTCCTTCATATGAATTACTTTTATACCAATTCAGGTTTCCCACCAACGTAGTGAGGCCATCGGAAAGCACAGTCAAGAGTCTGAATCGTGCTTTCACTGAAGCACTACAAGGAAGGAAAGGTCTACTATTTGGCTTTCAACATGAGAACAGAAGAGTCTTCATTAAGATAAAGTTGAGAGGGATTCAATACCTATGACCACAGCGAGTGTGACTGATTTTCTTACAGGAAAAACATTTAATGTGTCATTTCCTTTCCAAGGCAGTCACTTTATGAAGTACACATATTTATTTCAAATAATACATTCCATGGTCAAATACATTTTTAGGACACCCTACTAAGAATTGCCTTTTTGTCCATTTATAGTGTTTTTTGACTTTGATACTGATCACTTCCAAATGTTTATTTTATTCTGTAAAACAAAGTTTTACTATCCCTGAACATATTTAAAATAAATGTGTCTACAGAAGATTCTGAAAAGAGAGTTCTAGAAATATTTTGAATATGATAGCACAGTTGGAATAAGAACACATCCTTTTAGGTAAGCTTATGTTTTCTATACACATATTTGTTTCCATGAGGCAGTGAATTGTAAGGTTGAATAACAATGGATTTGGAGCCAGACTCTTGGTTTAAATCCTTCTGTAGGAATTCACTAGCCATGCTGAAAAGTTATTTAACCCCTCTGGGGTTCAAAATTCTTATTGTTAAAGTGTAGTAAGTATAAAATTCAACTTACAAGTTTATTGGAAAAAAGAAAAGAATTTTATCTATGTAAAATATTTGCATAGAGTCCGGCATGAGGTTAAAACAAAACAACAAGAGTGTGACCTATTTTTGATACTGTTACTACTAAAGTTATTATTTCAAAGACACAGAAAATGGCTGGCAAAGGATCAAGCCTCAAAAGAGGTGAAGGGATCTATGACAAGGGGCTATTTCTTATGTCTCTAAAAAATTGTCTACTCTTCACCACAGCCAATCTGCCTATACTTAAACAGTCAAGAACCTCAAGAAAATCACCCGATGGAGACTCACATGATAATACTGTGCAAAGGATTTAGTGGGGGAAGAAAAGCCTGTCTCTTCAGAAACAGCTATGACACTAAACTCTGCTTCAGAGATACTTGATCTTTATTCTCCCTAGAAGCTTAAGATAAGTGACAGACAGGGCTCTGAACCTGCAGCTGGGTTTTAACACTGTCAGGATATGGTGATTTTATATTAATATAAGTATCTTTCAACAATTCAAGTGGGATAAATTTTTATTCATCCTACCTTCTGACTGCCAGTAGTTGGTGAACACAGAAAGAAGACCCTATGCAAAAATACCCCACTTCATGTTCTAGAGAACAAGCCCAAGGAAAGCAAATATATTATCAGATCATTATTACCAGACCTCATGCTAATAAAACAGTGGCTATCATTTGTTTTTCCGACTAAATATATATCAGTCATCATCAGCGATCTCCCTAATGTCATAATAATGGAAGGATTGTGGTAATTTAGAAAGGTGTGCAGGACAGAGCTTGTCTTACACTGCTTTATACAAATGCACTATCCTTATATTTCTCATTTTGACATTGACTTGTGAAAAAGGTTATCACCATTGTAATGGGGAACAACTCACCTACATGCTTCTTGTATATAATCCTAGGAGTGAGGTTGGATTAGCTTTGCCTGAGTACTTCAGCCTCCTTACTTATAAAAAGGACATGATTAGCTTCTTATCACATCCAGCGGCTCCCTCATCCTCCTTAAATGTTCTGCACATATTTTGACCATCTTCTTCCTTTGGTTTATGCATTACTGCATTAACTTTGTTCTCTCATTTCATGAATTATTCTTTCTTTCTTAATCTCAGTAATCACAGTTTTTCTTGCTTCAATGTGACCTTCTTCTGGGGCAACACCACTGACTCTCTGCATCCATTTATTGTTCTCTTATGAAAGGGCTCATATTTTTTTTCTTTGATCATATTTCCTTCTTAAGCAAATTACCTCTAAATCTTTCTCTCCAGCACTCGCTTTTCACAAGGCCTCCAAAACCTACTGGGTAGCTCTTCCTTGATATCTTCATCTCAATTGCATTATATCCAAAACCACTTCAACTTGTTTCCCAAGATCAACCCATTCTAGCAAATGGAGAAATTTTTCCAAGTCCACTGGACTTGAAATTTAAGAAAAAACCTGTGATACTTTTATCCACCTCAACCCAATATTTAAATTATCTATTTTTTATTGATATATAACAGTTGTATATATTTTGGTGGTACATCTTTTATTTTGATACACGTATATGACATATAATGATCAAATTAGGGTAAATGGATATCATTCCTTTCTCTATATTTCTTTTTAATGTCCTATGCCTTTTGTCACTTTCCTGATTTAATTATCTTTACTTGCATTAATTTTATAGCTGTCTCTTCTGTGTATCACTTCCATATTACCTACCTTAAATAGCACTGACATACTTCAAACATTTTTATTTTATTAAGTCACTCTCCTGAACAAGCATTTATAGCATTTGTTCTTGCCTTTCAGACTCAAGTACAAAACTCTCATTCTTGTACTTTAGGGCCTTACTGAAATCCTGCAGTCACATTTCCCAAGGGTCCCTGAGAAGACCAACTTCTCTCTGGTTAATCTGCTCATTTTTGAAGCACATTCCTGCCCATGCACCTTCACTCTGCCCTTTCTCTCACCTGGAATGCCTCATTCTTTTTCTATAGCAAACTAATATTCATCATGAATTTTCTATGCCTCTATCAATTCAGGCTGCCTTTTCTTTTTCAAGAATTTCAGCAATGTTTTTACTAGTATTTAAGACATAATAAGTTTACATTAGCGATTAATTTTGTAGATATGATTCCTACAGCAATTCTTCATTCGAGAATGGAGCTAAGCCTTCATCTTATTGTTATCTACAGTGCCTAACTTTGAGCTGGATTTCTAGATGACACGTCCCTCAGTTTACTTACAGATTAACACTCACTAAAATATTTTTATTTTAATGCTTTCATTTTAGTGATCCTTTCCATTTAAATGCATCTCTTACAGAGGGAGGAGAGATAGTAAAGCAGGCCAGATAGTAAGCGAAAACATGATTGATGTGTGTCTCCGCTCAGGTCTCAATTGTTAATGGGTTATTCTTTATTAATATGGAAGGACATAAGGAAACTATTTCAATTCATTAGGTATCAAATTACATGCTATTAAATTGTAAACTAATTGTGTACAGAAACATTTTAGAAACTGTATATTTAGTACATTACATAGAGCCTGTTCAGGTTGGGTTCGATATATTCAAGTCTTCATTATTAGACAAATTACATCCCACGTTCTAAAGATACTCATTCACATAATCTAATATTTGTATCAGTATATTTGGAAAGGTTATGGAGAACAGAGAAGTTGGTTAGCAATATATGAGAGCTAGGAAAATGTCCCAGATGTCAAAAAGATAAAGTGGTAAATTTCCTAAATTTCAGGCCAAGAAGATAGGTAATTTATAGTAAAAATTCTAGAAAAAATATTAAATAGAAGATTTTTAGACATTTGCTTATTAATCCATTTGACAAATATTCATTAATGTGTCTCTATGTTGCTGGAGACGTGGTGGGGACTATGATACAAGATGTCCACTCCAATGGACCTCACACTACAGTAGGATAACAGACAATTTAGAGAGGAATAAACTCTATTCAGGAAAAAAGACAATAAACACCAGGTGTCAATAGGTAAGTCAATAAAGTAATATCAAACCTCAGAAATCAGGCTCTCAAGTAGTAAAAGAGAACACTGCTACTACCAGTCCCCTGTGCCAGTGATTTTGCAGATAATTTTACTTTGTATCTTATGATGTCTTGAAAATTAAGATGGTAAAATGCAAACTTGGCTCTAATTACACTTGAAAAAGGTTCTTTCCCATTCAACTTTCAATGACTTGTAAATTTGCAGGTGATGCAAAGTTGAAAACAATATCTAATATAGCATAAGATAGGAGTTTGACTGAAAATAATTTATACAGGTTGGAATACTGGGCTGAAACCAACAAGATAAATGTAAAATGAGGCTAATATACAATCCTATAATTGAAGCAAGACAAAGTTTTAAAAAACTGGATGCAGAAAGCAATAATTATAAAGAAAAATAGCATGATATATTAGACTTCATCAAAATTAGAAAGTATGTTTACCAAGATATCATTAAGAAAATGAATAAGCCAGCCACAGACTGGGAGAAAATATTCACATAGCATATAACTGACAAAGGACTAGTTACCAGGATATATAAAGCACATCTATTACTCAGTAAAAACATTGCAACTTATTTGAAAATATGTAGGAAAACGTATCAGAAATTGATGCATGGATAAAAATATGGCTAGATAAAGAGATGATAAAGTAATTTAACATTTTGAAAAGTGCTAATTATAGAATTAAGGTGATGAGTATATGGTGTTCACTGTACACTTTTTAAAAGCTTTTTAGTATGTGGAAATTTTCATTAAAATGTTGACAAAAAGAATCATAATTATATGAGTTGTTCTAGAAATTCTACTTGGTTTATCTAATAAAAATTTTAAGTGTAGAAGAAAGTAGTTTACAAAACTGTATAATTCTGTGTGTGTGTGTGTGTGTGTGTGTGTGTGTGTGTGTGTGTCTGTGTCTGTGTGTATCCTGCAGATATAATGGAATGATGGGCAACAAAACTTTTGGAGTGGGCAGAGACAGAGGGAGAGAGGAAGTAATTCTTTTTTTCATATTTGTACTTTCTGGTTGTCCTACAATGAATGTACATTGTTTGTGTATTTTCAAAATAATATTCATTTTTGTAATAAAAACGTCCTATATTTGATCTTTTTAAAAAGAGACTAAATATACAGAATCTATCTATTTATTAATTAGAGTAATGGCAGGAACAACGAACAAGTACAAAAAGAAGGAAGAATTGCTTGGCTTTGGTGACTGACTATAGGAGACTAAATAGATAAACAAATCACAAATAAAAAAGAGAATTGCAATGTCAAGGTTGGGAAAGTAAAATATCTAGGGGACACTGCCTATCTCACCACTTACTCCTCTCTCATCACAATCCAGAATACTTCCTGTATTTTTTTAAATATGACAACTCCTTCCACATTTTAGGGATTCACACATACTTTCCTCCTGTCTGACGTATGTTTTCTCCTCTCTCTCATCAAATTTTACTCATCTTTTGTGTCTGGAGTTGGTTCCTTCTGGTGGGTTCGTGGTCTCACTGACTTCAAGAATGGAATCGTGGACCTTCACAGTGAGTATTACAGCTCTTAAAGATGGCACGGACCCAAAGAGTGAGCAGCAGCAAGATTTATTGTGAAGAGTGAAAGAACAAGGCTTCCACAGTGTGGAAGGGGACCTGAGCAGATTGCTGCTGCTGGCTGGGGTGGCCAACTTTCATTCCTTTATTTGTCACCTCCCATGTTCCATTTTTATCCTATCAGAGTGCCCTTTTTTCAATCCTCCCTGAGATTGGCTACTTTTAGGATCCCGCTGATTGGTACATTTTACAGAGCACTGATTGGTGCATTTTACCATCTCCTTGCTAGCCACAGAGTGCTAATTGGTGCGTTTTACATTCCTAGCTACAGAGTGCTGATTGGTGCATTTTACAATCCTCTTGTAAGACAGAAAAGTTCTCCAAGTCCCCCACCCAACCCAGGAAGTCCAGCTGGCTTCACCTCTTACTTTCAAATCTCATTTTCCCACAGAAGAATTCCATAACTTCCCAAACTAAATTACAGATCCCTGTCACACCTTCTCATAGCACATTACATTTCAGTAGCATTTATGGTAATTAGTAACTACACATTTATTTTATGATAATTTGTTTATCACCAATCCTCTCTGCTAGAATGGGTACTTGCTTTTCATTGTACCACAAGTGAACAGAATAGTGTCTGGCACATTACAGGGATTCAATAAATATTATCGAATAAGTAAAGTTACTGCATCAGTTTCAGATCTGTTACATTTACAGCAACAGAAGAATGCCAAGATGGTAGTATTTAGCAGGACTCTGCACACCTGTACCTGCAGACAGTAAGAACAAATGGAATTAGAAGTACAGTTTTGAAATGAAATAGTAAGAAGGTATTTGGTGACATAAGAATTAATGAGTCCTCCAAAGGAAGATGGAAATAAAGAAAAGGGCAGATAACTGAAGATTAAGCCTATCAAGTTAATTTTTTAAATCGTTTCCCTTTGTCTTCTTTTATCTTATTTTGTTTGAGTCTTTCTATCTTGTTCTTGTACTGGAAACAAGATGTCAGCTTAACTAGCTCTAAATTAACTACAGCCTTAAGCATGTGAAGTGATGATAGTCTCCAGGACAAGCTTGCTGTTTCAAATCTTGGCAGTTTGGACTTGGCTTCCAGCTTCTCTACTTTTCTGCATGGCTGGGAAAGATAGACAGCAAATTTAGGAGCAGATTCTTCGATAGCACTGTTCCAATATCAAAGAAATGCCAGGAACTCACAGGGTTTCCTTCTTTCACAGCCAATAGATTCATCATTCTGTTTATGATGTATTCAGTAAGTATTTATTAAATGCCTACTATGAACCTAATACTAGGCTATGTAATAAATGTTTCTGTCCTAATGGAGCTCATGATTGGATAAGCCAAGAGACAACACATATATAACCAACAAATATTCAGTGACCAATTTGAAGATGCCATAATGGGAAGCAGATGGGGACTGGACAGTGCAACAAAGGAAACAAGATATGGGGTAGTCATGTTGGCTCCTATGAGAAGATAACAACTAAGTCAAAACCTTAAAAGATGAGCAGAGTCAACCTGTGAAGAAAGATGAAAAGAGTTTCAGGTAGAGGCAGCAGCATGTGAAAGGCCTGAGGCAGAAAATAAGATCTTTGAGGACCTAAAGGCCTCTCAGTAAATCTGGAGCAGAGTGGATAAGAGGAAGGGCTAGATTTGCCAGGGAGCAAGGGTCCCATCAAGCAGAGCTTCGTGGCTGTGGGCAGGACTTTGGATGTTAGAAAGTTTATTAAGAAATCACTGATATTTAAGCACAGATGCAACACAATTCCAGGGAGCAACCTCAAATATGCTAATACTAGACTTCCAAATTGACGGTCCCTACATTTTTCTGCTGGTTGGTTCATTTTCATTTTCATTTTGTTTTGTTTTGTTTTTATTAATTAGGCACTCTGAGTCTGCTGCAGGCTTGTGCCTCACATGTACACAAAGCCACAGTCTTAATTACAAGTTAGATAACTCATCAAACAACTCTTTAAAGGGAAAAAAAGCTTAACAAAATTTGAACCATGTGGTCATGATCAAATAAAAAATAACATGTCAGCACTTAGTAGTTGTTTTGAAGAGCCATCTTAAAGAAAAAATAAACTGTGACTGATGACCACTGGTGGCAGAAAGGCTACAGACTTTGTATGTGCAGAGTGGGAGAGGCATAAGATATTACCTTGGTTTTGACATATTACCAACAGAAAATGCTATTAAACACCAGAATGAGTTTCCTAGAGCTTCTTCCTGAGTGTCTTAGAAATTCGATACTCATTTATCTGGAATAATTGTGGAGTTTCCATGTCTAAGGTAAAAGAGATGGACTGGATTTTTTTTCATGATTTTCCTGAGATGAAAAAGCTGTGAGTCCCCAAGAGTCTCTCATAAATAAACTCTACGGTAAAGAGAGATCAGAATTTGGCAATTAGTAGGTGTTCAATAGATGTTAACTGGTTTCTTAGCCATGAGTAAAATGATGAATGTAGTATTTCTGGGGAGAGGAATATTGTCTGTTAATATCTGAATAATGGTGAGAATCAGATATTATCAATTACCATCATACATAAGAAACATTCCAGGTAATACTGTGAAACATTCTCAGCAGCCGTGAGTCAGTCAAATGGAAGTTAATGTGTTTTGAAGAACACATCACAGGTGAGAGATGCAGGCATCAGAGTCAGACGAAGCAGCAGTTAGCAGGAGGCAGCCAGTACGAGAGAAGGCCAGCCACAATATGGAAGCAATTGATTGTTAAGGGTAAGTCCCGCCAAGTCAATGGTGAAAGCCATGAAAAAGCCAGCGGAAGTCAAAGATGGAGCCCACGGTGGCAAAAGCCCCTTTGGAAGGAATCTGCCACTAGCACAGACAATAAATTGCCAGTCAAGCAGGGGATGGCTCAATGGAAAACATCTAAATCAGGGCAGGCCAGCCCACTGGCAGCAAGGCAAGCCAGTCAATGGGGTAGTCGCAGTGGATCCAAAGGTAGAATCAGTACAACCAGGGGAACATGAGATGGGCAATATCTGAGGCATGGGTTTAACTGAAGCTCACCAACTGGCAAGGGCGATGCATTTGATTAGAACAGGAGAGCAGAGGATGGAAGCCAAGAGATGTGATTTGAGCTGTGCCAAGTGAGCAGAATGGTCTCTGAGGAAATATCAGCTTCCTACCAACTAGGAGGCTTCTGGCAGTGTGAGAGCTGCACACAAACTGCCAAATGTGGCAGGGCAAGGATCATGGCAGCAGGCATGTAGGATGCACAGAGGGAACAGCTAAGCTACTACATTGAGCGCCAACGTACTCCGCTGGCATCCTGCAGCCCAGCATCCAAGCACAGCCTGAAAAACTGGAAGAGCACTGAATGAGGAGGCAGAAGTTGGGGTTTAAACTCTAGTTCTTCTACACTAACTATACCACCTTATATTAAAACTCTGCTTTGCTTTTGATAGTTCATTCCTTCTCATCCCCCAGAAACTGCAGTTCTCCCTCTCCAAACCAAATTCCTGAGACTGGAGCCCTGACCTGAGACTGGAGGTGATCCAATTGCTGACAGTCATCCTTATTGCCACTATCCCACTCTGCATTTCCTGGTTGGATAAACATCTAAGAAAATGCTGGTTTTTTCTTCATCCATGCATGCTTCTCCATCTGCTTTTCAGTCTATGCTCTCACATACTGTGTCTGAAAGCCTGGACTAGGTCAGGTGCATTGGCTCATGCCTGTAGTCCTAGCACTTTGGGAAGCTGTGGTAGGTGGATCACCTGAGGTCAGGAGATGGAGACCAACCTGGCCAACATGGTGAAACCCCATCTCTACTAAAAATACAAAAAAAAAAAAATTAGCCAGGTGTGACGGCACACACCAGTAATCCCAGCTACTCAGGAGACTGAGGCAGGAGAATTGCTTGAACCCGGGAGGTGGAGGTTGCAGTGAGTCAAGATCACACCACTGCACTCCAGTCTGAGTGGCAGAGTGAGACTCCACCTCAAAAAAATAAAATAAAATGAAATGAAAGCCTGGACTACTCTCCATCACCTGCAGCCAGAACATCCTTTCCCAGAACTTACATCACTTCCGTGAGCACAAGAAGCCTTGGGTTGTGGTTATTCCAATTTGGTCCATTTATTGAATGAAAGCTATCTGTGCCATAGGCACAAGACACAGTGGCTTTCAAATTTTCCACTCAAACTTCTCTACCAGGAAGCCTAAAACTAAAACTGAGCATAAGCAAAACAATAGTTGGAAAAATAAAATTGTTTCCCATTATCTGGGCATATTATTGCTTCAAATGTCCACTTGCCCTTTCAAGGCCAAATGCTATCAGGACAGAGGTCACCTTTTCCTTTAAATTTGTGATAATGTAAGAAATGCTCATGATAAGATGATTATCCTTAAAATACTCACAGCAAAGCTGAAACTACTCTTGATGAATACAGTTATATGTGATTACCTAAGGAAGAACTTTCTAGAGTACAACAAGCTCACTCCTACAGCCACTAGACGAAGCATCTCCTATAATTCTCCCAAGACAACCTCTTCTCATCTCCCCTCTGACTTTCTTTCCTCTTCTCCTCTTCTTTCTCATCCTCTTTTCTCTCTTTCCTACACAAAATACTCTGTTCATATGCCATGTAAATTGTGTTTCATTCAAGACTGTAGCTGGAGAAGGAATTATTTTTGTATTCAGTGCCTGTCTATGTCCCCTCTGCTTCATCTGTCAATATTGCCAGAACATTAGAGCTAGAGGCTGTATAGGTCTTTGGCGGAGCAATTCTCTGAGGAACCTAGGGAAACTCTAGAATAAAAATGAAATACAGTGTGGCCAAATTTACAAATAGATACCCATGTGGGAACATTGTTTTTGAAATCTTAACATTCAATTGATCCAAACCAGTGAGGGTTGTCCTAATGTCATGCAAAATTATTGGATCAGTGTATTACAATCTCGCTTATGTCCCTTAATTAGATAGATAAGCTACCATGAATCAGACCAACCACAATTTAAACATTAGCTGGTAGGGCAACAGTCATATGGACAAATTTCAGATATCAAGAACGAAAGGGAAGTGCCACAGTGAAAACAGAAATGGATTGTGGGGAGTTGAGAATATTGCAATCTAGAACACCAGAGACACTTGATCACACTTTTCATCTTTTATCCTCTACACTACTTAGCTCTTATAAGCGATCAAAACCATTAGTTAAGAGACAGAGGCTGGCGCGGTGGCTCACGCCTGTAATCCTAGTACTTTGGGAGGCCGAAGCGGGCAGATAACGAGGTCAGGAGATCGAGGTCATCCTGGCTAACACAGTGAAATGCCGTCTCTACTAAAAATACAAAAAAAAAAGAGAAAATTAACTGGGCGAGGTGGCGGGTACCTGTAGTCCCAGCTACTCGGGAGGCTGAGGCAGGAGAATGGGGTGAACCCGGGAGGTGGAGTTTGCAGTGAGCAGAGATCGTGCCACTGCACTCCAGCCTGGGCGACAGAGGGGGAGACTCCGTCTCAAAAAAAAAAAAAAAAAAAAAAAAAAGAGAGAGAGCTTCGGGATAGCATTCTTAAGTTCTGCGTTGACATCTCTGAGAACTTAGGTAACACGCATTACTTTCAGGTTTGCTTCATGATAGTTCTAACAACAAACTACAAACCATGAGGCAGGATGCTGAGTTTCTAAAATATTTATTGTAAGATTCATATGAATACTATCCATTACTAATATTATTGTATTAGTCTGTTCTCATGCTGCCAATAAAGACATACCTGAGACTGAATAATTTATAAAGGAAAGAGGTTGAATGGACTCACAGTTCCACATGGCTAGGGAAGCCTCAGGATCATGGAGGAAAGCAAAGAAGAAGCAAAGGCATGTTTTACATGGCAGCAGGTAAGAGAGCTTGTGCAGGGGATCTCCCATTTATAAAACAATCATATCTCATGAGACTTATTCACTACCACGAGAACAGTGTGGGAGAACTTCCCCCATGATTCAGTTACCTGGCCCTGCCCTTGACACATGGGGATTATTACAATTCAAGGTGAGATTTGGGTGGGGACACAGCCAAACCATGGCAATCATGCATATTAAAATACTATTATTCTCTATCCCATCCTTGTGATTTCCCAAAACCATATGTCACAACTAAGCTCTTATTCTCGGACCAGGCAGGGACCTGCTCCTGTTCTGACTTTATTTCCAATACCAACCCATCCCAGCTCTATCTTAGCAAGTGTCTGTTTACACAGCATCAGAGCAAATAATAATGACAATAATTGCTTGACTATTAGGCTGTCCAGCACAAAATTTGAGGTGAGAGTATCAGGAAGCCCCAGGACTTGTATTTTCTTTTGTACTGACTTGCAAGAGTCAAAACTGCACAGTGTAGCTTTGGCTATTGAGAATATTGGGGAGTGGACAGATGTTGATGTGGTTGAATGAAAATGAGTGAAGAAGTAAAAGGACTCTGAAAGTAATTAATTGAAAGAAATAATATGTGCACCTGCTATGAAAAAGTGAAATATATATGATGTATTTACATATATGCATTTTGTTTTAAGACAGTATCCTGCTTAAACTCTTTCATGACTTCCATCTCTAAAACATTAAGTCAATATTCTTTAAAATGTTTTTTTTCTGATTAGGCTTTCCATGATCTGGATCCAGTTGTTTGCCCAGAGTTAAGAGTGTTCTCAAACCTCCCTCATGCTTGAGCCCTACACATGTCTGATCTGGCCATATTCTTCTTCATATAGTTCCTCAAATATACCATAATTTCTTCTCTCTGGTCATTTCTCTCTGGAATATCTACCCAAAGCTGCTTCTTCTATTGACTACTTCCTACTCATGCTTTTAAATTTTACTTAAAGGCCATTTCTGTGATCTCCCTGTATACTGCAATATTTTCTATCTGCTCACTATGCCCTTAGTGTTTCTCCATCATAGCACTAATAGCTGTTGCCAGATCAATGCTTGTCCCCTTCTGGGGAATAAAGGAAAGATGATGTCTGTTCTATGGACCTCTGTGCCAGCCTGTTATTTTGCAATATTCTTATTAGAGAATAGAGGCAGTTCTCCCATCCATGCTTTGAATGACTCAAAGAAAATACCCATTGCCTGTGGTCAGTAAGAACAATCTAGTTTAGAAAAGTAGGATTTGGGCCACCACGACTGTTGGAGCAGCCAGTATGTTTGTGTCTATAGAGCTTGATATAGACAGACCTGTTTTTGTCCATTCCTCTTGGGATTTGAGTAAAGGTTCTATATTGCTTGGATTTTTGAAACTAAAGAAACTCTATAGTCAGAAAGTTGAGAAACCAGGGCAGGAATAATCAGATTATTATTTAATCTTATCTTGAATAGAGAATAAAGGGCACTTTGTTAAAAATACCCTTGTGATTGAATTCTGCCTCTCATCTCTGAATGTTTGTTCACTGTGATTAAAAATAACTAATTAATGAATTAGAGTGAGGAAAGAGAAAAGGGTATTCCCCATTCTAACTAATTTGTTAAAACAGCCTAGTATCTAACATAGTGTTTGGCACATAATAGGCTCAGTAAATATTGGTTGATTGAATGAATGTTGAAATGTCATTGGAGAGTATGTCATACAGAATCAAAATTATCAATAAAGTTAAAATACATTTTTCTCTTCTATTATTCTTTTTACCCAATTGGTATTGTCACATTATCAGAAAGGACAGAGATTATTCTGACAATGCTTTTCTTCTTTAAATTTTTTTAAGGTCTGTATTATTTTCCACCACAAAGTCAACTGTGGCCATTCATGTTATACAAAACATATGTGTTTTGATTTATTTTTTTTTTTTTTGTAAAATTCCAAAAATCATGTGATATAATAGGAGCTGATATATGCGATTGATATGATTCCAAATGCCCTTACTGGCTCTGGAAAGTAGAAAAGAGAAACTAAAACATAAGTGGCAACCATAGAATAGGCCTTAGCCCTAACATATCTGAAAGTCCCCACAGTGAAGGACATCTAAATGATACACATAATACAATGGAACACACACACACAGGATTAGGAAGGATTAGGGGAGACTCTGACACTGATTCTCAGAGTGCTTCTTTGGCTTAACTTAATCACCTGCAGAATTAAATCTATACAAATGCAGGTTGGTCCATGTGCAGGGAATGTTTCTTGTCTGTAGAACCTATTGCTACAGGGTCATAACCCTACTCAGAAACGCTTCTGAAACATTTCACCTCAGGACACACTAATCCCTGACATGTCCCACGCTCAGGGATATAGCAATCCTCATCCTGACACTATCCACAAAGAATCACTTTGCATTCTAATATCTACCTCAGACATATCTTATCTGAAGACCCCAAAGAGCTACAGGCCTAAGTCTTCAGTTTGAGAGTGGAATACATTAGAGTGAGGTCTCTCTCCCACCACCATCACCAGCCTGTTTGTTTTACATTCAGTCCATACAATGTTACCTTCAGTACAGCAGATTTACAGACATGGAAACCTAGGTTTAGAATATCACCATGCTTGGGATCCTTTCTTGTGAGTGTTGCTGCTCTGTGACATGCGATGTTGCACTCTGTAAGATCCTCTTCTTACCTGTGACAACTAGCATTATTTATAAAAGACCATTATGGCATGAAAGAATGAGCATATATTCAAGAAGTTGATAGGCATTGCCACCTTCTGCTTCTAGGATCCAGAGAAGATTGCAAACAAATCAGTATCTTTGCCCCCACAACCCAAAACAGATTTCCTGCAGCTTCTTCTTGAGGGAGTGAAAGCTGCTTAGAGCAGCGTGTAAATTCATGGCAAGAAGCAATAAAGGTGAGTTTTATACATTCCCATTATTGCTTCTACGTCTTTGCAATAATGTTTATTGACATGTTTGAACAGAGCACAAGCTGCAGTTCAGTTCAACTGCCTGTGAAAATGGGACATTTGTCAAGAAACAAACCTCGCAGTTTTTAGTGGCTCTGACAGTGGGTATT
Organism: Mandrillus leucophaeus; assembly: GCF_000951045.1. Lineage (NCBI taxonomy): Eukaryota > Metazoa > Chordata > Mammalia > Primates > Cercopithecidae > Mandrillus > Mandrillus leucophaeus. The sequence continues at coordinate 2,855,559 of NW_012103166.1, read as the reverse complement.
AGAAAGGATATTGATGGGGAAAAAAGAGAGAATAGGCAGGCCTATGGGGAGAGTGTTAAGGAATATACTCAGCACAGATGCCTGCAGTGGAGGAAAAGGGGATAGCTGAGGATGTAAAATTGAACACTGACCACATTGAGTGACTGCCAGTTGCCTTGAAGCATGTGTGTTTCTGTGGGAAACATCAACAAAAGCTCCGTTTGTCTTGTAAGGAAAGCCCCTACAGTGATGCTTTCATTTGGGATTTGATTCCCACTTTGCTTCTTTCCCCCGCAACAGTCTATCTCCAATGATAACCCAGTTCTTAGAGTGTGTGTATCACTCTGTTCTTTAGGGTTCTCACAAACTAAAAAGTGAGCACAACATCTACTTAGCATATAACCTGCTTTTAGTTATTAAATAAAATCATGCAGTCTTTCCTAGGGAATATACTTATTGGGGGTGTGAGGTATTGTGTTAGATGCTAGGGTTGTGCATAGACCTTTCCCACAAGGAATCTGCAGTTTAGTACCAGTATATGCTGCATTCATTAATAAAACAGAGTAGCACTCACATCCTGAGGAACAAGAATTTCTGCAGTGCTGGAGTTATATATATATTTTTTTTCTCTCTCTCACTGGTAACCTAAATGACCAGTAAAATGTTGGGGTCTAAGTAGGCCTTTAACAGATACACACTGATATCCCAAGTGCAAATGTATTTCAAGTGCTCAAGGTGATAAAACGAAAGTTACTAACAGCAATTTTCTTCTCCTTGTTTAGATCAGCACTTCCAAATCTCAGCAATTCAAGGAATTGCATCAGGGCCCTCTTTGTAGCCAAACTACCAAAATTCCAAGACAGCTTCCTAAGCCTATAGAGCCTGACCCTGGTGGATCAAATCAGCACCCTCTTTCTCCCAAAGCTCAGCAACATGTAAGACTGTTTTAACCAACAAGTTTAATTAGGGGGAGAGTTTTACTTTCTTAATATACAATATAAAAAGAAAGGCGATAACAAGACAGATGGTAATTAGTTGTTAACAATGGAAGACATTATGCCTATGATGGCATACTACAGGGATAAGATGGTTTTGTCCTAGAAATGTCATTCCTATCTATCAACAAAGTCTGAGAGACGAGTTGTATCAGAACAAATTGAAGTTGAGAGGAAACTCAACTACAAGTTGGCATTAGTTTCTGCCATCCATGAGTTAACAAAATTCCAAAGTTATAATTTCACTTAAATTCTATAACATACTATTCCAGCTAAATTTTTATTTCTTCTCTTTCTCCAACCTTTCTAAATGTGTAGCTTAGCATTTCATTTTAGACTTGCAAAAGCCCTGAGATTCTTTTCTATCTTTTCCTTCCCAGAGCTCTTTGTAAGTAAATCAAACCTGTCTTCACTATACCATACCCTGTATTTAGCAGACAAACTCTCAGAGTGTACAAGGAGTGTAGGCTTAACAGAGTTGTTCATCAATATGTGGGCAGAAAGGCACTTATAAAGCGTACTGTTTGATGATGACATCCAAGATCAAGTTTCACCAGTTTATCATGGTCTGCAAAATGCTGTAGTGCTAATAAAATTCTAGCCTAGTTCAGACTACTGCAATAGCACTACCTCTTGTTTCTTTCTACTTAGTACCCATCACCTCCTTATAATGTACACTATAACTTCTACCTTGAGGCCATTTACATTTTGACTGTGGCTCAGAAAATAGAAATGAAATTTTTATTGACATATAGATGTCTCAACTAATGCTTACTTTGGAAGGCAGGTATATTGAGGTGTTGTGAATGTGTGTACGTATATGTGTGTTGGTGAGAATGAGAGAGTGAGAGCAAAAGGCAGCAAGTGAGTACGTACGCATGTGAGTCTGTGAGGAAGAGAAAGAGAAAAAAGAAAGAAAAAACAAAAGAGGAGTGGGTGGGGGGAGAGGAATGGAGGGAATGGAGAGAGAGAAGGAGAATGAACATGTTGATCAAAAATTACCTGGCCCAGAAAAAGTAATTTACTGATAAATGAATATCCATTTAGAGGTAACCAGTGTCAGCAAATGCAGCCTTAAATTAATCTATTTGCCAATCCTTTCAGATCTCTTACACAGGATAGTAGAAGGCAAGTCGACTCAGCCATGTCACAGAGTCTCTCATAAACTGTAATAAATTGCCGTAGATTTCATTTCACATTTCAGCAATTCTGGCCCTAATGTGATGAGCAGAAAAGGGTGGGGGTTGAGTCCCAACGTTGAAAAGGAACACTGAGATAGAAAAGTACCTACCCTCACTCTGCAGGGATGCCTTTCAGTCAGAACTCAAAAATTCAGGCAGCAAAGGTTCATAGAGGCAAAATTCGTCAGTGATGACTACATTAGACTAGGAACCAGAAGTTATGGTTTTACCAGTTACTGGAAGAGATCCCTTGGGCAAGTCACCAAACTGAGGAAATAGTTACCTAGAAAGTTGTTGAAAACAATGAAATGAGATTTTATGTATGAGTGCACATTGCAAAAAGTAAAGAATGTTACATAAATACAGATCGGTAAGTCAATAACTTGCCTATCGTGTGCCAGTGGCTATACAAATGCAACGGCTCTCAAAGTGCTTATGATGTAATGGGCATGTGAGGGAACTATAAACATTCTTTTAGGAAACATTTTGGTCACAGCTAGACTTGAAGCAAGTGCAAAGTGCTTTAGAAATGCAGAGAAGAATATAGTTTTGGATACAAGGCAATATTATTATTGTGGCTCACTGACACATCATTAACATGTCAATCTCCTTCAGGAATTTGTTAAATTACTTGCACCTCGACATTGAAAACTGGTTTGCCTCTTGGCTTCCGTAATGAAAATAATGCAGCACCTGCAATTAATAATAAAAATAAACACTATAGTAAATTTAATGTCTGAGGCTATTACATATTTCTACATGTTATTACTCTAATAACTTGGTATAAGCATGTAATTGTAATTATTATTTGGCACTTACATGAACTCTCCTTTAGGGAACTGCTTTTAAAATAGACTAATATTGTTCATTGGTTAAGTAGATCAAAGGGAGATGAAAAAGCATTAACTAACTCACTTGATTTATATATATATATAAATACAATAAATATCCATATTATAATATTGTATATATTAATATTATTATTCTTTATTAGCAAATATGCTTGTTTGAAAATACCTTAGTATTTTTCATTCTTCCTGTATTACATGACCTTATTGATTTCATTCCTCAAGAAGCAACACGTTATTATTTCTGTTTTATAAGATCAGGAAACCGAAGTTTGAGAGTACTCAACCTGGACACAGTTCCAGAATCCAAGCCCAAGGACTCATGTTGCCTAAATCATCGGTATCAATGTCTGTGACTGGCATTTGCCCTTAGTATCATGGATGAAGTAAAGCTATAATTTTAAAGCTCTGAGAACAGTATCTAACATGCCTTTGATAGTTACTATGAGTTTTGAAGTTAAAAGATTTGGTTCTTGCAATAACTTTATTTAATGAAGGAACTACTGCTTTATACAATTATTATCACTAGAAAAGTCTGAAAAAATTGTCAATAGACTGGAAAAATATGTAAAGAATACCAAATTATATACAATTAAAATTTAATTGTATATAAATTAATAAAATTAATTATATCTAAAATATAATTAAACTTTAAACACAACTATAAAATAATCTGGACTTAGAATATATATGTATTATTTTGCTGGGGTGGTACAAAATATAAAATAAAAATAAAATATTATAAAAAGATTACTTACGAAATGCCAAACTACAATGATATTTGCAATCCTTCACCTGGTTTAAAATACATTTGAAATTTCATCTGGATATTTTGAATTTTATATATATATATAAAAAACATATATATATTATATAAAATATATATATACACACACACATATCTCCAATGCCTAGCACATACAACCTTTAGTACCTACATACACAGAAAACACAGGAAACAACTCTCATCCATATGCTTTACTATTTAACACTTAATCAGACAAAAACTACACTTACATTGGGGCAGCTGAGCAAAAAAAAAGGACCTGGTGTAAACTTAAGAGGTGGAATGTCCTCTGGGAGTCTAAAGAGCACAACATATGCTGTGCATCCACAGACTGGTGTCTTCTGCCTATTCTACATCTTAAGCAGTCTGGAGGCTTGACTGTAAGTATCTAATTTTGGTTATCATTTGTCACTTATATGGGATCTTCCTTTACAGAATAACAAAGGATTTGTGAAGCATAGATTAAAACTGAAACTTCTTATAAGGTATATATCATACTAAGAACAAATGTGACTTTGCTATATCATGGTTGACTCTTGGCAGTCTTCAAACTACATTTTAAATGTATGGCATTTACATCACTTAAGGTCTGGTCCCATCCTTCCTCTTCAGCTCAAATTCTGCCAGTCACCAATAAGCTTGATGATTCCTGGAGCATGTACTCATACCTGCAATGCCTGACCACTCCTGACACTAGATAAGGCCTTAAATTGTAGAAAAAGCCTAAACAGAAAAAGCTTGGTACGTTTTCAGACTGTTCACTTTTATCTAGTTACTAAGTTGGCCAAAAAAAAAAAAAAAAAGTGATCCAAAAATAATTGTCTTTTTCTTCTGTCTTTGAGTACATATAGTTGGTACTCAAAAAAATTGAATTGAATGTGTTGATTACAATGATTTTGGGGATGATCAATTATAAGCCCCTCCACACACACCAAAAGAACCCAGATATTTTTGCAAGACTGTATAAACACATCTTTAAGTTAAGCCTCCAGCCATCCTGGAGGAAGTATGAGAAATGCTGGAAAGGGCTGAAAGAAGTGAAATCTCCTACACTTACTTTTCTAAGATAACCACAACACATCAGTATCCAACAGTCACTGACAAAGATGCATTGCTGCTTCTGGAAATATCACCTGGCGGTTAAGGAAAAAGCCAGGCACTTCATTCTACTCCATCATTTGGTTTACAGTGTTTGGATTTGTAGCCACAGCTTTATCCTTTGCCAAAGATCCATACTGCACGCTGTCATTCACACTGCCAGACTGCAACGTCTGCCAGAATTTATGGCTACCACACTGCTCCCTCACTGCTAAGAGCAGATGGCAAGGCTGAGGGACAGCAGACTGCCTAAGGGCAGAGACAAGGGTGTGGGGAAGAGAGAATGTGGTAGCCACAGGGACACTCTTCATTCTCCAATAAGCCTGGGAAAGTTGACTTCCATGAATGTCTCTCCTTTCCTTAAAGGTTTGTATCGGGTAAACTAAGATTAATAGTGAGCATCGGGAAGTTTGGGGAACTCTTAAAATTGATTGTAAAATGTTTGGTAGTGTTTATAGATTTGTCTTTTCTGAGGAGATCTAGCTCCATAGATATCATAAGATAGTCTTGACCTTCTTCCACCAGCCTTAAAGTATGGCATGTCTCTCTATATTGCTATATGATATGGACAAGTCTGTTGAAACATTCTCAATTGTTAGAATAGATTCTGCTTAGGATAGACTTAAAGAAAAAACAATGGTTTTTGATTCATGAACAAGTGACAGTAAAATATGAATCAAAGACCTCATAACAAGAAATTCTAAAACAGATTTAGCATAAATTGTAATAAGAAAACTTATTGGCAATATTCAGAGACTGGATGCTTCAGGTGGTGTCATTTTTGTACAACAAAAGGTAGTGAGGGATCTTCATAGCAGTGGGGAAAAAATAAGAAAAGCAACTAACATCTATTCCCACCACTTCATCATCCATCACTGACTGAGTGGAAAGCATACTGAGGGAAGAGGGATGAAATAAATAGGAGATTTCAAAGAGAAGGTGTGAGACAGGTTCAAGCAAATTAAAGGCCTAGTGTATCCTTATTCACATGCTACCTCTTCTGGCTAGCTTTCCCTGACTTCAACATCCATAGATAGGTGGCACATCTCCCTTGCTACTGCCATGACACTCAAATCTCACTCTAGTACTGCACTTATCAGGCACTGTGTATCTGTTTACCTGCCGATCCCTCTCTAGTTTGTGTGCTCCCCAAAGATGTGTATTTTGTCTTAATCATTTTTTAGTCCATGGTGCTTAATATATAATGGATTTAACACATGCCATTAAACAAATGTGCAAAATAGGACATTTCTGACAGTTTCACTGATATTTAATGATGGGGCAGAACTAGCAGTATGACCTTGCATGGTATACAACACACAACCAATAGACTATACAAATGTAGTCTCTGCATACACATCCACATAAAACTTACTTTTAGATTCAGCCCACACAGTCTATTATAACTATACTGCCATTTTGATTAAGTAAGGAAAAAGTAAAAAGATGGTCAATTTATGTTAGTGGCTTAGAGTTCCCTCCCTCCCTCCCACCCTTCTTTCCTTCCTTCCTTCCTTCCTTCCTTCCTTCCTTCCTTCCTTCCTTCCTTCCTTCCTTCCTTCCTCTCTCTTTCTCTTTTATTTTCTCTAATCCATCAAAATTCTATATATTTTAAACTTCAAAATTCAAAGAATGATTTGAATTGCTAAAAGTCCAGCCCTATAGTTTTTTCATATGAGGAAATTAAAGCTCAGAGAAGGGAAGTGACTTGGCCAATGTCGCCCAACCAATTTGTAGCAGGACCCAAAGGCAGAGACTCAGGTGTTCTGATCTTAATCTTTCCACAGTATCAAGCTTCTACAATGTTTAATATACATCCCAAAATGCAATAAAATAAACATCAATGGTATGATGACACTAATATTGTCAAGCCTTTTAAAATATTCTAAACTGTGTCAGTTAACTGTACAAATCTCTCTGGTTCTGCATCTTCCCATAGGAATTTAGAGGTTTTAACATTTCCAGGAATAGAATAAATCCAGGATAATAAAGACGTGGCAAAAAAACAAACTCTGCACACAGGGGGTTAGGAAATCAGATTGAACACAGTAAAGGGTAAGCTGAAGACAATGTATAATTGGTAAATCAGTATGACAAGGCTGGCGTTCCTCCCCATCTGTGTCCGTTGGCGTGGCTCCCCACACTTGCCTCTCTGAATTGTCTGAGAAGGTTTACAGTGTGCTTGAAACGCCCCATTACTCTTTGTACCTGTGAATGCAAAGCTACTGTATGGTGCATCCTGAGGGTGGGAATTCTACCACCCATATTAGCAACTAGAAAGAGTGGAGGCATTGTTTAGTCACTTCAATCTCAGTCACTCCAACAATTCTATACCAGTGTTTTAAACAAGGGGTGGTACCACTTGCTGGGAGTGTTTGGAAATGTGTAGGGACTTTTTAATTATCACAGTAACTGAGGGCTTCTACTGGCACTTAATGACTAGGAATGACAGATGCCCCGCAATGCAGGGGGCTGTCCTGAACAACAAAGAACTGGCTTACCATAAATGCCACAAGCAGCCCCCACCTTGAGAATCACTGAGAGTATTCTGAGCTTCTGTGCCCTCTAGTCACTCAATCAAGGAAAATCAAGAAGCCTGTGTCAAGCTTCAAGTATGGGAAAGCTCCCAAGCTTGCCTTTTGCTTGAATGGAGATGAAAGGTCTGTTGAATGAGAGATGCAAAATTTAAAAAAAAAAAAAAATTAGGTAAAGATTCATTTCGGGTTTTCCTGAGGGTACTATGAGTGTTTGGGTAAAGATGGTCGTGACAACTTCACTCCTTCAGAGTCAAAAGACTATTTAAAGCATAAAAGTTTCCCGATGATTAACTTGGAAATTCTAATGAGTCAATATCTTGGAAGGTAGGGAAATCAGGGTGCCATCTCTGAAGCACAGTGGGAGAGTGTAAACCTGGACCTTCCTAGATATACAATGTACAACAACTCCCAGTTACCATGGACCAGCGATGTGAAAATGAAAACACTAGTATATCTGAGCACAGAACACAGCGCATCGCCAACTTCACCTGGGATATACTTCTGAAATAGAAGCCACCTTTGTGACCTTCACAGCTTTGCCAGAGAAGTGTGCAGTGCCACTCTAACCTCAACCTTTTGCCAATTTATCTTGAATTTGTGAGGATCATCTTCGGTTTTCAGACCCAGCCCACCAAACTTACTCTTTCAGTCACCAGATTCATGGTTCAAGGAAGAAATCATGATTTTGTTTTCAATTCAACTTAGAAAACATTTATTAAACAATCACTCTTTCTTGGACTGCTTTGTGGTATATACAATAACACATCATTCATCCATGAAGTATTTATTGAATGTCTGCCCCTTGCTAGGTCCTATGCAATAGTCAATAGGCAATATAAAAAAATGAGTAAAATTAGGAGATAACCTGTCCTCAAAACATTCACAGTCTTATAGAGAAACAATGCGTAAGATTCTTAGAGAGGGCTTATCAAGTCTTGGGCCGAGTTTTAAAAATTCCAATGAACTAGATTTAGAACAGTGGAGAAATGGAAGAAAATATTTCATGAAGAAACAGTGAGTTAAGTGCATATGCTTTCTTCCTCATTACTCATTCTCTGCAGTTCCGTTCATAATTCTCCTATGTCTGAAAACCTCTACATTTAAACACCCTAGTCTTCTAAGCATCCACTTCATTCTAGACTGTACCATACATTTTAGAATTTAATTAAATGCTGTCTTGAACCACCTGTATTTTCGTTATGTAACTATCTCTGTCTCCAGAGACACATGGTAGTCACTCTGAGTGTAGAAGCCACACCGTCGCTACTTTCTGTAGCTCAGACAGGGACGTGCAAGGAACTGTGCATGCAGCTGATCAGACACATACTGCCTGATGGCTCGTTGGCTTGAATAGAAAAAAGATGAGAAATTAGAGATGAAGATGAGGATTTGGGAATTGTCAACAAAGACTGCGAGTGCAGTTGTATTTGAAAGTCATTGCAGCAACCATAATGCTTGAGCATCGAGCATAGGACCTTGTACGAAGTAGGCACTAAAGAAATAGTTTTTGAGTTTAATTGATAAGAGACTTAGCATTTCTATGGTGATTTCCGGGAAGCTAGACTGCTTCTGGGAAACATGTCATTTGCAGGAGGAGAGATCTGTAATTTTCTGTTCAAAGTTTGGCTCCTAATAATGGAGGTCACAGAACCTCCATTATCTTGCCCTAAATTGACCCCTTTTAATACCATGACAAAGGATTAATCAGGTTTGTCCTTCCTAGAACCACTGTGAATTGCTAAGAGAATGTGCATATTTGTTTCTTTTCTTTTCTTAGAGTTTTAAAGTAGTTGACATTGTCTGCCTGGTTTGTCTGCCGGGTTCTCTCTGATTTTGTTTCCAGTTGAGGACAGGATACGGCTTTCTTCATCTATGACTCAAAATTTTTGGCTACTGCTCCTTATGATTGCTGCACCCCCATCTCATATCTCATTAATCCCCTCCCATTAAAACTTGTTTAACCAGCTGTAGTGTTTTTTATCTTTCCAATGTAACCACAGTGCCTAGCACAGTAACAGAAACGTAGTAGGCACTCAAGAAACATTTGTTAAGTAAATGACATGCTTTTTAATGAAACTGCCTTTTTAAGATTTCCCTGCCTATTCACACCCGATTCGGCTTATGTGCTTTAGAAATGTGGATTCTTAATCTTCTCTTAGGCTCTTCTACACAGAAGCACCAATCTTAGAATAATTGGTCTTGGACCTTTTAACATCCTGCATTTCAAATTCTGTTCACTGTCTGCATAGCTAAACCTACACATGCTCTCGTTGATCCACTATCAGTAAAGTGGGAGTCTGATTACAAATGAGGTTGGCTGTTTTTTATATCTGTCATATCTTTAGCCAGAATTTAGGAAAGTGGGGAGAGGACCTAATCTACTTGCTTCTATTTAGTGAAGTGTGTGTGTGTGTGTGTGTGTGTATGTGTATGTGTCTTATGGGAGAGAGGGACACAGAGGACATTTATATTCATGAAGCTCAAGCCTTGCATCCTGTCTGTCATTTCCAGCCTGTTGAGGGCATCCCAGAGATGAGAGGTAAAGAAGTCAGTACACTCGGGTTAGGATCTTTGAAGGAATGAGAGCAAAACTGCTATTCATGGAGATCGGAGTTCATACTCTTTCTAACCTACGCTTTCTTCTGACCAAGTTCCTGTTGGCAGCCAGTTTAGGAGCAAGGCCTAGAGCATAAGAGAGATAAAGTAGTGATTGTGCCATCTGCAATTCATCCTGAGGAACTGTTATGTGAGCACACATACATTTAAATATTTGAAAAGCATCTTTTAAAATGAGTATCAAAATGACAAATAATGTAAGTCAGAGAAAAATGCCCCGGCGTTTCCCTATCTCCCTTTCCTCATTATGGAGATAAATCCCAGATGAATTTTTAGACAGCAGAGGGAGTGGAAAAAAATACTAGTAATCACAACCACAATGGCAAGAGAAATGTCTGCAGAAACCTGCCGGCCTGGAAAAGCAGGGTCTTCAGTCTTGCTTGCTGTTTGCAAGTGTAAAAGCAGAACCCAGGAGACTTTTCCAGGCCTGGGGAGGAGATGGGTGCTGAGTCAGGGGGTGGCAGGGGTGGGTAGGGGAAGTGAGAGCCTTGTTTATTTCAGATCTTCTCTACTCATAGCTTGAACTTCAAGGGATTTGGAAGTTTGATTCAGATAGTGTTCCAAAGCAAAGCTGTTTCTCACAACCTCATCCAGTCCACTTATGTATGTAAAACTACAAGGGGAATTTCAAGAAAATAGGCTCTCTAGGGAGACTCCCAGCCTCACTGCCAGAAAACGGCGCAGAAGCCAGCCAGCCAGCCAGCCAGAAGAAATGCCAGCCCTAATGAATCTTTCCCTGGTTATGACCAGAATCTCAAAGCATCGAGGGCTGTAAAAAAGAGGGGCAAGGGCCAGTCAGACTCTGGGGAGATTCTGAGACCAGGCTTCCAAGGAGGAAGAGTGGGTGGACTTGAGTTCACAGATAATTTGTAAACCTGCCTCTTCCTCAGACATCTAGGGTGCAGAAGTTGTGGATTTGGATATTCCAGAATCCGACACAGCTGTGTGAGCTGCCTGTTTGCCCTTCTGTTGGGTTTTCTGGTGGCTAGTACCAGGGTAGCCCAGCTCTGGGCAGTGTCCAGACAGTCACCCAGCTGCAATGTTATTTTAAATGCAAGTTTGTGTGTTGCCTCTAAGAAGAGCTGTGAGAAGTACAGATGAAATGAACGCCATCACTTTGAGTACAGCATCTGCATAAATCACTGTCCAGTGCATTCATTCCTGGTGACAGATTAATTCCTTTCTCAGGTTTTGCTTAAGAGTGTACCATGGAATACTAATACCATTCCCCAGAGACAGGGAGAGAGAGATGGAGGGGGAGGGAGGGAGGGAGAAGGACTGAGGGAGAGGGAGGGGGAAAGATAGGTAAAGAGAGAGGAGGAGGAGAAACGGGGAGGGGGAGAGAAGCAGAGAGGGGAGGGAGGGAGGGAGAGAGAGAGAGAGAGAGAGAGAGAGACTCAGATGTCTCTCTTAGCACAGTGAACACTAGGATGACAGTGTGTTAAACGAGGAGGGGTTTCCAAGTTTCCCAGCAGAAGCAGCTCATGTGAAAATTGTGTTGTAGGGTGTAGATTGTGGGGAAAATCTGAGCCACTCAGGATGTGTTTCTGCACTCTGAAAAGCTATGGGATGTGGTCTGACACTGATAGCTATTCTGGGATCTCAGCATTCGTCCATTCTCAGCCTCTCTCTTTAGGCAGGGGAGGACTATCATCCACGGAAGGAAAACAGAGCATATGATTTAATGTCACTCAATTTTAAAGATGTGAAAGAAAATATTCCCCAGAAGTATTCCATTGAAAACAGCTCTGAGAAACATGCCAAGTTCATAGAAATGTAAGACAGGAGAAGGGAGGCAGGACGGGAAGCATTTTACCTCCCAGGACTTGTTCCTCCCTGGGCATGTTTCTGAGCCGGCTCCTGAAAAATGACTGTGATGGTATTTGCAGTTTATCAAGTCTTCTGGCAGAAGTGTCAGGCACAGAGAACTCACTTGTCACTCCAACATTTCCTGGCATTTGCTAACCACAACGAGGAACGGAGGGCAAAAGGATTACAGAATTAAGCGGCACTGGTACAGCAGCTGGTGAGGGGCTGAGATTTAGCTGTCACTTTGAAGAAAACTCCATTTCATTTTGTGATTTGGAAGAAGTGAAAGTTAAAATAGAGGGGCTGGGCTGAGGACGGGCCCAGCCTTCCTCAGGGTCTGCAGGGAAACATCAGAGGTACTCTCAGCACTTCAAGGGGTTTCGACTGTTGGTTTGCTCCATCCACTTATTTTTCCTCTGGATACCAAGAGAAACCCACCACATTCCAGCGAGGTCCCACTTTCCAGCTGCGATGGAATTGTGAGATGAGGAATTTGACTCTATCAGAAAGGTTCTCCAGGCCCTTTGCCAAGCCCACGCCTGTGCCTGTGTCTTCCTTTACCTGGAGCACTGCTCCTTGCTCAGTGTGCCTGACCCATGTGTTTCTGCATCTCTATTAAAATCCAGGTTAAGCATCCCCTTTTGACACCCACCTGCTGCCCCAAAAAAGTCTCAAACTCTCCAGCAGCTGCATTCCCGATGTAGCTACCCAGTTGCCATTTTGTCTGAAGTTGCCCGTTGTTTGCCTTTCTGCAGAACTCCAAGTTCCTCAAGAGTTACATTAAGTATTCAATAAGCTTTTCTGAAGATCAGCTGTGTGCTCTGCACTGAGTATCAGTACAAGAATGTCTAGAACACAGCCCCAATGCCCAGAAGACAGCCTATACGTTGCACATACGGAATGCCTATTTTTAACACATAAAAATAAAAGTTTTTTAAATGCTCTCTCCTCCTAACTTGATTGAACTATTTCCTAGGATGCCTGATTGTTGAAATCTATTTGAATATCAGTAGGGAAGAAGATAACTTTACTTCTGCGAGTATGTGTATATTAATCTGGCTCTTTGATTATGGTGATATAGGCTGTGTAAGACAAAACTAGACAAAATTTGGATTGTGCATTCTTCCATACAATGAAGCTTTTAATGGGTGCTCAAAAAAAGCCTGTGAGTGAAAAAATGAGTATTTTTTATTTTTATTTTTATTTTTAGTTTAAGCTCCAGAGTACATGTGCAGGATGTTCAGGTTTGTCATATAGGTAAACATGTGCCACTGTGTTATGCTGCACCTATCAACCCATCACCTAGGTGTTAAGCCCAGCATGCATTAGCTATTTTTCTTAATGCTCTCTCTTCCCACAGCCCATACCCCAACAGGCCCCAGTGTGTGTTGTTCCCCTCCCAGTGTCCATGTGTTCAAAAAGGAGTAAATTTTTAAGGAGCACACACAGGGGTCTGAGGGAAAACTGGTGATGCTAAACAGTAGACTCCCCCTTATTTTAAAAGGAGGAGTTTCTTTAGCTAATGATGAGTGCAAGATTAACCTTTTATCATCTTCTCCATAGAATTTCTGGAAAGAGAAGTGAATGACCTTATGCAACTGGTTGACAGTGCTTTCAACACAGGACTAATAAGCCTGGTATTAGAAAGCGACTGCACTCAGTGGTTCCATTATCCTTCTCTTGCGTATGGACTTGTTATTCACTGTGTTGTCATTTCTGTAATAGCAACGTTTTGATTTTGAATTTTTCATTAAATTTTTTTTTCTCATATTCAGCTTTCAGGAAAAAACAGAGAAATCATAATAAAAGAAGCTTGTGTCAGGGATTTATTCATAAGATTAACTTTTTAGTACGGGTTATATTGGTAAATATTCAACTCAATCCTCTCGAATTTTCTTCATGAAAACACAGAGTAAGAGAATTGCTCAAAATAAAACAAATCAATATCTTCGAGGTTTAAAAAAATGAATCATTGTACTGTGTACCATGTAGTTAGGCAGGAAAATCAACAAATCCTTTATTGAAAACATTTTTATGCCAATGGTTACAATTAAAACAAAACTTTATTTAGTGGTGAATTAAGTAGCAGTCCCGATTCACCATTCACCAGGCCATTTGAATTTCTTTCTTTCTTTTTCTTTTTTTTTTTTTAACATCCATACACTGATTCAGTCACTCTTTCAACCAACGTTCTTTGGCATTCTATGCCAAGAATGGAAAGAACAACCACATAGGTCCTGTTACCAGGTCACTCACCAACTAATGAGAAGGCATTACAACAAATAATATTGATATGGTTTGGCTCTGTGTCCCACTCAAATCTCATCTAAAATTGTAATCCCCGAGCACTGAGGGAGGGACCTGGTGGGAGGTAATTAGATCATAGGGGCAGTTTCCCCCATATTGTTCTTATGGTAGTGAGTGAGTTCTCAGGGGATCCAATGGTTTATAAGTGTGGCACGTCCGCCACCATGCCTCCTGCTTTGCCATGGTAAGATGCGCCTGCTTTCCCTTTGCCTTCCACCATGATTGTAAGTTTCCAGAGGCCTCCACAGCCATGCAGAACTGTGAGTCAATTAAACCTTTTTTCTTCATACATTATCCAGTCTCAGGTAGTTCTTTATAGCAGTGAGAAAATGGACTAACACAGATATCAAGATGCCATCTGTGAGACAAGACAATTGTGTGCAAAGTTGAGTCCTAAGAACTAAATGTGTTTTTGTCCCCTCCAGATTCATATGTTGAAGGGTAAATCCCCAATGTGATGGTATTTGGAGATGGGACTTGGAGAGGTAATTAGGTCATAAGGTCATGTAATCCCAGATGAATAGCATTAGTGCCCTCATAAGAAGAGACATGACAGAGATGTTCATTCTTTACTCCCCGTCATGCAAGGATCCAAGGAGAAGATGGCCATCTACAAATTGTGAAGCAGCCCCTCATCAGATACTGGATCTGCAAAGTACCTTGATCTTGGACTTCCCATACTCCAGAATTTTGATAAGTAAATGATTCTTGTTAATGCCACTCAGTGTATGAAATTCTGGTATAGTAGCCCAAAATGACTAAGATGTTCAGTGGTAACTGAGACACAGAAAATATGCAGGATGAGAAAACTTCAGAGAACTTTTTCCATTGAACTTTAAGATGAGAAAGGACTTCTCAATTGAATTAGATAAACAAGAAGTAGGCTTTCTAGTTGAAGGAGTCAGAATATGCCAAGGATAGAATAATGTGACTGAGGGTAACTTCTGGGATTGAAAATCATTTTTCATATATGGAGTATAGGGGGCAAAGCAGGGGGAGGTGGGCACTGAGGTTGCAGAGGTGATAAAAGAACAGATCATGAAGAGCCTTGTAGGTTATGAAAAGGTTTTATAATTGTTATTCTAGGTCCCAGCAATGACATTAATCAAGGATTTTATCAGTAGGAAACATTTCCTATTTCTACCATCAGCTCTTTCTTTTGCCTTTTCCTGACTTTTCCATTTTGTTAAATCCTCCTTCATTGTGTGTCTGTAGAACTGAGGGTATAATATACGATGTATCCTTTAATCATAGACTGTTTCATTGCTTTCTAATTGAGTCAAATATTCTGATCTTTTTCCTATAATGAGGATCAGACCTAGCCGGGATAGAGGCTAGGTCTTAAACTTTCTCTGTATCCTCATAGTATTTTACACAGAATAACCACTTTGAAAATTCTTACTGAATAATACTTTAATAATAATAATAATAATATTTCTTTTCTTTCAATATTCGTCAATTGCTGGGATAGATGTTCAGAAGAAAAATAGAACACTTCATATTGCTTCAAGTTTTGAAGTATGTAATCGACTCAAAACATTCACACGTTTTCCAAATTATTTATGGTGATACGTTAACCTTCTCTAACTGTCTTCCCAGAGTAAACTCTCAAAGTCCTCATCTTTAAAATGTCTTTCTCCTACTGGCCACTTTAGAAGGCTATCTAAGTTGCTTTTTACAAAGAGTAATCTGGATGATGTATTGGCTAAACTGCATTTAAAATTGAATATAAAAGTCAACAGTAGTTGGTATAATTTAAATATTGAAACACGTATTTTCATTAGCTATAAAAATGTGCCCTAAAATATCTGGGTTAGTTTCTCTGTGCTGAGCTGTGGCACTGAATGCCCCCTGTTCAGTCCACAAGAATACATGGTGGCCTTGAACAGAACAGGCTGAATGTCACCCTGAGCAGACTTGCGAGAAGGGGTTAGTTACAGATGTGTGTCTCTAAAGAAGATTGCCACAAGTTGCTGCTTCAGACTATGTTGCAGTGACCGCATACCCTTCAAAGCCCATTAACTCCCTGGTCAACTGAAGAAACAGAAAGTTATATTCTCAGTTCCTTCCTTCAGATACAATTGGGCTTAAAGCAGGTGTTAGATAGATGTTGGAAATGGTGTCTTCATGAAATGAAAATGGGTAAACTAATTATGCAATCAGTAATGCTGAGCCAAGTCTCCCAAATGCAAACTTAGGAGCCAAAACATATCTCCATGAGCACACCCATTTTAATTAGTGGTTGGAGCCTCCAGTACACCATAATGCCAACCTTGATACACTCTGGAATACAAGGAGGTACCAGAAGGGTGGAAGCTTTTTTGCCTTACAATCCTCCTTAAGACAGTTTATTTTTGTTTACTAGGCTTTATACAAATTGGTCGTTTTCGACAGATCTAAGTTCTGACCGTGTGCTGTATCCACTTCCTCTGCTAGTCCTTGTCAATGCCAAACCACATATCTTTTCTCTCCCTCGAATCTCTATTCTTTCCTTCTAACCATACCTCTCCTCTTCTTCAAACACTCTTTGAAGCTTGCATTCCCTGTGCAAATGACCAACCTTACTTCCCATAGCATGTGAGTGCATGGATTTTTCCATTGAGATCCTAAGCTTTTGTGAAACCCTATTTAGCACACAGCAATACAGAGTGAAACACTTTAAATCTGATAAAATTCATGATATGAAACAGAATGACTCAGAGACCTTTGCTTGTTCAGAATTAAACACCAAATTTCTGAAGGAAATCTGCTCTTTTAATATCTAAATCAAGAAGTAATAAAGGTAGACATCTTTTCTGACATCCTCAGGGGTGGCAGAAATTGGCTACAGTTCTGTGAGTAATGAAGACCCCAGGAGAGCAATATAAATTACACAAAATAAAACTACAAATGAAACTTTTGTCATACAAATCTTGGTCATTTTTTGAGGTAGATGTATTTTGAAGATTTTCTCAATTTATACCAATGACTTACTACTCTTGAGGATGTTAAGAGGGACTGGTTTCCTCAATAAGGTGAGAAATAATTGGGTCCAGAGAGACAGAAATGTTAGCAAATATTTTTTATTCTCCCTCTGGATCCCAGGCCCTCCCACCCACTCCATCCCACAGAGATGTCTTGTGTAGATACACCCATCTTTCCTTAAAAGAGATACAGTAAAGTGGCATCACTAAATTGCCAACAATGCCTCTAATATACACCTAAAAGCTCCAGGTATTTCTTTTTTATTCAGTTAACAAATATACATAAAGAATTTTCTGTTTTCTAGGGAATAGAAATACAGAAATAAGAGAAACAGAATGGCTTTCACTTAAATGATACTTAAAATCTACTAATACCTTTCATTCCCCAAATTATATGAACAAGTCTTCTTACTCCTGACTTCATCTATAAGCAACTGAGAGGAAAAATGTGCATTAACCTTGCAAAAGGCTGAAAGACTGAATGCATGGTTTTGAATGCCCATCTCAAGGAAAATACTGCTATCATGCCAACTGCAGCATTTCCCTACAATTTTAAAACGTCTTGAAGCATGACTACTGTGGTTGGATTCATCAAAGTATCAAAATTGACAAATAGTCCATTAACAAGGCCTTGAGAAAATTGTTTTTTTTTTTTTATTTTCTACACAAAGTCAATGCATATACTATTTTGAGGCTAAGTTAGTTCTCTGAAGTTATATTAACAGCTAGCTTCTGTGCAATCAATGGAAACGTATTGGCAGGTATATATTAACTGAGTACAAACTGAAGTGCTAAAACAAAGGTCAAGATGAAGACTGAGGTGAAGGCACTTGAGGAAAGATGGTGTAGCCATGTATTCCAGGAAGTAAAGAGAGGCCTAGCAGGTCCCTGGCACAGCCAAGCCATTTGTCCTTGGCTATGTCTTGAGCTGTCTGCATTCTGATGCACACTGTTGGATGTTCTGTGTGCCAGCTCTTTGGTCATCATACACCTTTAATTTACAGGATGTAAAACCACAATATTAATTCTCAAATTACAAAATTAACATTAAGAGTCTTCCTGTTTCATAAAATGGGTGCTAATGCAATGTGGAAGCTGTTTAGTGGTTCCTACAGATCAGCTTCCCACAAACGCCAGAGCTCGTTGCTTTTTGGTCAGAAGCAAGTAGGCCAAGTCATTTCTATTCAAGGTCATATTGCGGCTTCACTCAGAGGATTACTCTGAACCCAAAAGGTCACAATTTCCCCATTAAGGTGGCAAAAAGTAATTGGATCTACCCACTGCATAGTATTTATATTCTCCTTTCAGCTTGCCTCTAAATCATATGAAGGAAGAGGATGTGTATTCTGTTATTTTGAAGTCTCTTTGGTGTCTAGAAGAACGATTGTCCCAACAGCATTTATTCATCTGTCTATTTATTTATGTCAAGTATTTATTGAGATCTTTAAAAATACATAGGGGGTAGTAGGTGATGGTATAAGCTTTTTGAGAGGTGGGACAATATCTGGCCTAACTTTATATCCTAAGCAACATCAAGTGCAGAGTTTTTCATGCAATAGGTACTCTTTAAGTACCTCTTAATTTGTATCTAAATTTATGTTCATATACATACTGAATCCTCAGTGTGGTTCAGGAGCCTGGTTGTTAAACAAAACAGCCAATATTCCAGCTTTGGGCAAGAAAAATCTATATTCAGAAAAAAGAGCATATGGATTGAAGGCCCACAGAGAAGATAATACCTGAGATGGGTCTTGAGATTCAGAAAGGCAAAGAGAGGAGAAAGAACATTTTCCCTTTCCATACTGACCCAGGGAAGGCTCGAAGGCTTTGCATAATGCATGTTGGGTATCAACATTGAGCCAAAATATGAAAAGTCCTCAAGAAAATTTTCCTAAGCCTCAGTTTTCTCATTTGTAAAGTGGGAATACTAGTAACGGTTGTGACAGTTGACCATTGCCATGTAAGCAAAAGAAAGTTTTGGGAAATATTTGATCAGGTAATGGTACCGGTTTATATTTCAGTGCTAGCATTTATGGCCATTTCCTGTCTATGTATCCTAGGGAAGTTTTTTTTTTTTTTTAATGTCTCAGATCCTTAGTTTCCTTTTTGGTTTTTAAGATTAAACTAGGCAATATGTGTAAAGCATTTAGCATCAGAAATATTTATATATAAACACGTAGAAAATGATGCCAAGTAACTAATTTTATTAACATTATTACATATTTGGCTATTTTTCTCCAGGGAAACTGCAAGTAAAAATAGAACATAGATAAAACTAAGAGATGCAATAGGAACCTCCTAACCATTTTGATAATTGTGGCATAGCCTGTTTTCTACAAGAAAGCATAAGCACTTGTTGATTATCTACTTATTTTCTAAGGACTTGTCAGAACTGATTGATTAAATCCTTATAACAAGCTTGTGTACCAGATATTTATTTTTATTCCTATTTTTGGATGAGAAAACTGAGGCTTAAAAAAATTCAGTAACTTACATATCCACACACCAATTACAAGTGTGAGACAAGATTCAAGGCTGATGTGTTTAGCTGTAATATCTATGCTTTTCCTTAAGCAGCTCACAATCCTCCATCTGCTCAAGTTGGTAGAAATCAATCTCCAGTAGATGAGTTATGTTCAAACTAAACAGTCATGGACATTTAGTCTGTGAGAGCTTTGAGGATCCTTTGACTCAGGATTTGAATTTCTTTCTTGTCCCTGTTATTATTATTCTGCCTTTCATTATTCCTTCTACATTTTTTCTCTTATTTTCTACTTCTATCCAGTGTTTCTTTCCTCATGACTTTTGATAAATAAAAATGAAAATGTATAGATAATGTGGCTTATGAATAAAAAGAAAGACCCATATTGGAATATTTTAACATCAAAAGAAGGCATTATAAAACATCAATTTAGAATAACTAGCCTCAACATGATTACAAATGATCATCACTTTCTACTCTCCTATGAAATTAGACCAGGACTGCCTCTGTAGAAAAATCATGGCCCAAATCAGTCCATCAACCAGCTGTTTAATGCACAAGACAACAAACAAATGCTTTGACTATTATAAATAAAATTACCTGAGCTCTCTTGATAATGTAACATTTTAGACAGACTCTCTAATTCTCAGGGATTCTAAAGCACCAAGGAGAATATAAATCCTGGAATTGAATAATCCTAGGCTCAAGCCTTGGTTCTGCCACTTGCTGGGTGTGTGATTTTCAGCAAGTTATTGAACCTAAGTCTTTATGCCCTCATCCTCACCTGCAGACTTGTGTCCATAACTGCCATTCATTGTTATATTCAGCAACCCAGTGACTACCTTGAGCCAGGTACATATGGAGACAAAACAACTGTACCTGTCCTCAGTGTGAGAAGAAGATAGTGAACAATTTCAAAAATACACATATGCATACAAACAATAAAAAGCAATAAATGACCTAAGCTTGGGGTGGCATAGAATTTGAGAACTTGAACCCCCAGGTTCAGTACTCACTCAGTAAACTGAGGAACATGGAGATTATTTCACTTAAGATACAATTATATAATATGTGTGTGTGTGTGTACATATATGTATGTACACATATAGGTGTATATGTGTGTGTGTATGTAAAATGAGGAAAGTAATTTGGATTTCGGTAACTCGTTTGGCATCCTTAAAATACGAATTTCCTTACCTATAAAATTATGAAATAAAATTATATATGGGTAGTACTTAATGCTAGGTCTGGCATAGTATGCAACTCAATAAATATCAGCTATTATGAATTAGGTGTGACAAAATTATAAATGCCATCTCCAAGATCACAGGAAGGGGCTCTTATACTCTGGCAGATGCTAAAAAAAATCCAGTGTGTCCTCACTTCCAAGCTGTGGGAAAAATGACAAGGTGTTAGAGCAAGCATATCAAAATAAGTGTTTGTGAAATCAAGCTGCTCTATGTGGTTTATTTGGCTAATACCATACTTCTTGTTTCATATTCTTTGGCTAACTTGAAGATCTTTAGGCAGAATATACAAACTCTAGTTAAGTAGACACTGTGTCCATAATCCTCTATAACCTTACACTCTTGTTGCTTCAAACAATTACATTTCCTTTCTTCCTCATGAAGGTCACGTGATTACACATATTATGCCCTCGATATAGGTTGCTATGTTATCTCCAAGGGTCTGAATATGCAGAATTCTTTTCTCAGACTAGAAACTTAGGGTGGTTTGAAACCCATTTTATCATATCTGGAAAAGACTGCTTCCAATTTGCTTTGATTGTTCAGCAGGCTTGCAAACAAATCTGAACTGTTCCACTATGATCCCAGTTCAAAGTGAAATAAATCCTTTAGCATACCCTCCCAATATATCAGCTCTCTGAAACTCTCTGGACAAAAACACACCTGTTCCTCTTCAATAACACTTCCGTACATATTTCAAGAGGACCTGGATTTTGGAAATCAAGCCAGCCTATATGCACCAGCTCATTTTTCCCTCCCTTGTGTGCACTGCCATAAAACTAGGTAGAAGACATAATACCATCCTATTCAATGGCATGTCCTCCATGATACTTTGCTTGGATCCATTTAGATTGTTAGTTAAATTAAGCTCCCTACAGATAGGAAAGATATTCCTTTTTTATAAATTTGCCAAGAAAACACTGCTTTATGGGATTTTAATGGGAATGCTGGAAATAACTCTGAGTGAGAGAATGTCATATTAGGAATGATGATATGAGGACATTTTACAGTTTCTTTGGATGACACACTGAAGACAGATCTGCATATGGTTTCCCAGCTGTCAAGAGTGCATGGTTGGGAACGCCCAGGGAAGGAGTCACTGGGTACCTGTTAGCAGGCTCTGTGCTCCCTCTGGATTCTTGTCTCAGCTGATAGGGGTCCCTAAGAAACACCATGCTGCACATAGGTTGCAATTCAGCTTTGAAAATTACTTGCTCCTGGAGTATATGAGATATGTGTGTTGATAAAGATACCAGAAAGTACAGCTGCAAACATAAACAAATGGATTTGATGTCGAATTTCATGTTTGAATAAAGTTTAAAATGCCCACAGTGCTGCTTTCTGATGTCTGGATTTCTGATGTCACCAAAACAGACAT
Organism: Mandrillus leucophaeus; assembly: GCF_000951045.1. Classification (NCBI taxonomy): domain Eukaryota; kingdom Metazoa; phylum Chordata; class Mammalia; order Primates; family Cercopithecidae; genus Mandrillus; species Mandrillus leucophaeus. Next base: position 2,833,332 of record NW_012103166.1, on the reverse strand, counting down.
TAATCTAGGAATGAACATACAGGATCAAAAGATTACAGGTCTGATGACTGAACTAGCTAAAAACCAGAATATCTTGAATGTACATTCCATTAGATCAGGGGTGAAGAAATGGATTGTTAGGAAAGCCAAAAATATATAGGTGTCAAAAGCAAACAGCTCAGTGGTCACATAAAAACAAAACCCATAACACAAAAATCAGAAAGGAACAAGATTAAATTTGAGTTTGAAATTAGGCTGGAAATAGAAGAACAGCTCTGTGGTATGAAAAAAAAATGTCCTTGGCTATAATCTTATTTATTTTGAAGTTATAAATACATTATTTTCTCTACCTCAGTTTTATCATCTGTGAAATTGGAATAATGGCACCTGGGGGAAAATGCTGAGGATTAGCTACTTAAGTTTTACTGCATTGTTTATTATAATAAGTTCTTCAGAGACTGAAATAAGTGTGTGGTGAATACAGAATGAGGTGAATAAATAAATATAAATAAAACTTTTGCATATATAGTATATGTATGCATAGAAAAGAAATTACATGAAACAGAGCAATAAAATATTTCCTAAGTACAAGAAAAAAGGAGTGCTGGGAAGTTTAAAATAGGTCATTCTTAATGGGTAAAAATATTCCACATATCATATTGCCCATCACCAAACATCTGATTTATACCAGCCAGATGCATTTTGAGTAAGCCTTTAATGTGTTTTTATATTTTTAAACATCAAGAAGATGATAGTCTGAAAAAGGAAGCATTTGCAGTTGCCTGAGCTTTAGAATTCTTTCCCAAAGAAGCATCTGGGCTTGCCTAGAGTTTGAAAAATATGTTGTCTTCCTTTCAACGGTTATTTTTCTAATATGTCTCATGACCGTGTAATGTTATGTTGCCTGGAGTAGATGTTCCTGAGAATCCAAAGAGTCAAACTGCCTGTCTTAATTTCTTCCGTGCCAATGCCCATGTATACTTGGTGATATTATACACTGTTAGCTGGGAAATTCAACCCTGTCTGGGAGGAAAATTTGGAGGAAAAGAAATATCAGCCATCTTATAAACCAGAGGATATGCTCATATTTTTTTAATGTCCATAAGGCTTATGTAGTGTACTAGTACCTGTTCTGAACACTTTATTTTACACCTGGTACAATACCTGATGGGTCGTTAAGCAGTGGGCCAACTTGATACTCTCGACCATTGGGTCCTTGGATGTCTCAGATACTGGTTGAAAAGTTTTTATTTGGGGCCAAAAAGAGAATATGAGAATAATGTGTTCCAAATAGCTCCAATCAATTTTATTTTTAAAAGTTCATAGTTGCTTTCTGGATGTTGTAAGTCAAAATAAAAACTGTTGAAAAGGGGTATTTTAAGCATATTTGTTTGGAATCATGCTCTGAAAATTTGTAGATGCATGCCTATGAGTAAAACTGTGGGAACCTAGAAGTTTTATGGGATAGGAGGGGAAAAAATAGGTTTGTTCAGCTCTGACAATAGATTTCTAGAACTATAGAGTTTCAGATCAATGCTTTATCAAATGAACATTTTTATAAATTGACTGGATTAATTTTGTGACTATTATAAAGCCACAGTAACCAAAATTGCAGAATTAGCAATTGATACACATGACTGAAAATATGTTAAAATAATTATTTGGTAAACTTCTGTGTACAAGTTGTTACTGTTTTTTTGTTGTTGTTTGTTTGTTTGTTTGTTTGTTTTTCTAAAATTCCTGAATAGTTTTTTCTTGTTTTGTCAGAACCAATTACTATCTATTGAGTCTTGACACTTCTTGAGTCTTTCATTTCAATTTGGACAGTTTAATCAATTCTTTGAAGCTTCTTTTTTCTTCTTTGGCGAAGACAAAATACTTCTGTTTTCTATTCTGGAGCCATTGCCTAAATGATCCATGATTTTCACTCGGATGGATTTAAGTTAGCTTCTCAACACATTGGATTATTGCTGTTAAGTGTGAAATTAACTAGTTAATAAAACTAAGTTCAGAAGTTTCAAGAGACTGAATCAAGGTTATCCCCGTAATGGTGCTACATTAACTCATTTGGTTCTAATGCCCTTTCTTTAGGGGGAAAGACAGAGAAAAAGTATATTTCATCTACTTATACTGAAGCCTGGTTACTTTTACAGGAAGATGTTTTATAAGCCTGTGGGCAAACAAAGCAACGCAAAACAAAACAAAACAGGGATTTCCAGCCCCCATCAAATGTCAACTCCCATTCACAGAATACTGTGTTAGGTGTGGGCTTCGCTCTGCTGTTGACTTGAGCAGCAGGCACTAGTGTGGGTTGTCCCCAGAAGGTATGACACCAAGTTGGTTCAGAGAGAGATTTGTAAGAGTTAGTTTAAAAAATTATGGGTTTATAATTATAAAGCCAGGTGCTACTCTTGTTTCTCATTCTTCTCCAACTATTTCTGAAACAATTAATATGTAAAAAGAACAACACTGGAAAAACTCATCCAAAATTGTCACTAAGATATACAACCAATAGGTTAATAAATAAGTGTGCAGTAACTATAAATGGGGTGTCTGTTATGATTCCATGATAAAGGGAATAAAAATGATAATACATACAAATACACTTTATAACATGCATCATGATTTTAAACATTACAATAAGCATTGCCTCTGGTGCTGTCATTGGCAAAGAATAACTAATGATCTTTTCAGCAGAACCACTCAGGCTATAATATAAGATTCACCTTATACCATCTTGAAAATCTTACGAGGTCCTTGAAAGTCAGGGTCCACGTTCTACCTTGATATTCCCCATAGCACCCAGAAAAAAATTTTTGATTGGAACAAAATCCCCAATAAATATATTTTGGATTAATAACAAAATTATATGTGGCAATAAACAGATACACTAGCCTACTGATTCAAACAAGGGGCAAGGTGAGGAAGAAAGGGTAAAATAAAGCCCATAAAATGACATTATAGCAAAAAATATTAAGATCTCTGTTAGCAGAAATAGGACAAGGAAAAGAGATTTATATTATGGAGCAGAGATATTAAAATGCTGAAATTTGACAGAAAGAAAACAGAACAATTTAAATTTGATTTTTCATAGCTTCTCTGTTAAAGGGCATAAATGTTCTTGAGAATGAAAAGAGTAGAATAAACATCTGTCAGAAGGATATGCAGCTCAATATAGGTGAAAACTATTGGGGGAAAACTTGCTTTAAATGCTGTTCAGTCTTCCTGCTGAGACAAATTACAACCTTGGGGTACTGATAAACTTTACTATTAAAGAAAATTAATTACTGAGAATGTTTTTAAAGAAATAATGGAGACGTATAAGTGGGATGAAGACCAAAGATAAGCAAACACCTGATTTTCAGAAGAGAAAATGTGAATTATATACAGTAAATAATTTTGATACTGATTCTTAGAAAATAATGCAATGGCCATTAAGAGATATCATGAATTCACTAAGAATAATTCAGAATTTTCACAGCTCCTTTTTATCCACATAATTATTAATATTTTAAATTCATGAGAAATATAGCAGGTATTTATTTATCCAGATTTTAGCAAGATGCTTCCTACCATCCTCATGACCACTTTTTTGTTAAAAATCGAGATATGTGGACTGGGTTGTAATAGTAGCTGGATTTGTAACTGACTGATCAATGGCAACCACAGCATGCAAATGATGGGCAAGTCAGTATTAACTAAGCAGGATTTAGAAGCTTTGAATTGAGTTGTGTTCTTCACCTTAACCTGTTCAACATTTTACAAAACAATTCAAGCCAGATGCAGTGGCTCTTGCCTATAATCCAAGTGCTTCGGGAGGCTGAGTTGGGAGGATTGCTTGAGCCCAGGAATTCAAGGCTGCAGTGAGCTATGATTGTGTCACTGCACTCTAGCCTGGGAAATGGTATAAGACCCTTTCTCTAAGAAAATAAAAATAAAATGAAAAACAATACAACGAAGGGAATGTCACATTTGTACATAACATGAATTTGAGGGCAGGAATAATGAATCAGCTGAGTAATAGAATAGGGGTTTAAAATAACCCAAAATGTTAGAAGAATGATACAAATCTAAATCAATGAAATATACTTAGCTATGATGTTAGGCTTTATTGGCAAATAAAAACAAAATTACACATACAACTATGAAGTAAGAGAGTACAGCAATACTAGCTGTGCCTATGGGGGAAACCTATGGACTAGATTTCTAATTTGATGATGTGAATTGCCAAAAAATCCGATGCAAACTTAAGCAGCAATAAACATCTAGGAATTATCCAGAAACTGGCAGAACATAATTCTACTTATTCCGCATCATTTACAGAATTTCTAGAGAATTATGCGTAGTACTGAGTGTTGCAGAGATATAAATAAACTGAATTACATTCTGAAAAGAAAACTTCAAACCCATCACTTGAGACACTATGGAAGAATTGAGGCAATATGGCCTGTAGAGCAGGTGAAAATTGGTATTAGCACACATTGCAAAGCAGAAAAAATTTAGAAAACCATCCTTTTGTTACTGAGAAATAGTTTTCTCCTTTTAAGTTTTATTTTGTGCTTTAAAAGTAATTTTATTCCAATTATTTAAGTGAAATAGGTACACTGTAGACAAATGAGAAAATATGTCACACTATGCAAAAAAATGTGTTATTATAGTTAGTATTTGGTCTATTTCATTGAAGTTTCTGCATATATATATTTCTAATCATACTGTATGTAATTTTATACACTATCATTTAGCATTATATCATTAATGCTTTATTTTAAAAACTAATGTTTACTTTCTTGCTCAAGTCTGAAGATTTTGTGAACATGTGCAGAGAGACTTTGAGTCTTTAAGTTCACTTCGAAAACTAAGTACAATGTAGAAGACCCTCAGGTACTGTCCTAGATGTTGGGGACACAGCAAAGAATGAAAGACACAAAGAATTTGTGTGGGGTTTATATCTGAGGGTGTGATTGTTGAGAAGAGGTATAAAATGGACAACTAAGCAAATAAATGAAAACAATAATTTCTTATACAGTATATCATAAGGAAATTTGATTCGACAGATGTACCCTCCAAAATGTATGACATTTGAACCGAGACTTGAATGACAAGAAGGAGCAAGCAATGTAAAAATCTCACAGCAGACAGTTTCAGGCAGAAGAAACAGCAAATGTGAGAATCTATACAGGTGAGAATAAAAGGATCGGTGTGGCTTGAGTTTGTAAGATCGTAGGAGGGCGGTACAAGAGGAGGTCACACGGATAGTCATGGTGAGGTCACGACAAGGATTTTTATTTATTCTGCACGGAACGGGAATCTTTTAGATGATTTTTGAGTAGGGGAATGACTTTACCTGGTTTACTCTTTAAAAATATCTTTCTGGCTACTGCAGGTAGGATGAATTACAGTGGGAACAAAGATAGCATTATGAAAAAAAAATACTTTGGTATTATAGTCAATAGAGACACCAGAGAGATGTTAGAGTTAGGATCTAGTTCCATTTGCTAAACATGAAAGAGTGAGTTAACCTCTCCGAGCTTTGAGTTCCACCTGTGTGAAATAGGAAGTATAATATCTACCTTTTGCAAAATCCACCTTTGCTGATGTCTTATTTGCTATTTTGCTACATGGGTTGAAAATCTCAAATGACTAAACAAACATATGTTATCTTTTTAGGCATATAAAATAAGAAGCTATAAAAGAAGATTTAAAGGTGCCTCTAAAAACCTTTTGGGTAATCATAGGGTAATTTAAACTCAGTCACATGATCTGTGGTTGACCTATTTTGCATTCCACTCTCATACCTTTTAAGATCCTCAGTGAAAATAAATAAAGTGATGGTAATTTTGAAGAATGATGACTAAATATGGAACATAGGAGAGGAGAAGAGGAGAAGTCTATTTTGGGGGATTAGACTTCAGAATAATTTTTTAAAATCCTCCAGCAAGCACAAGTCACATAAATAAATTATATATGTTAAATTCCTAAAAGTGAGCTCTAAGGAACTATCTTAACTATTCAATTAATACTAAATAGTTCTGTTTAAAGTTGTCCACTTGACTTTTTGTTGTATTATGATTGGTAATTGTTGCCACTGGAATTCTACACCAGTCTCAGTTCTAAAGCCTTTCTTGGGTAAGCCCGAGGAAAGACCTAGAAACACATATTTGACCATTAGGTAGTGATCTAATTCCCAGGCAGCCTGGCTTGTTCTTTGGGACTTTCTTTTAGGGTCCATGCAATATCACTTTAACCATACTTTAGTGATGTGTTGGTTGGGCACATCTTGCCAGGTTAACAGTGTGACTTCTTTCTCCTGACTACTACAAATCCTTTTTTGGACAAGCAGGGAACAAATAAACCAACCAATCAATTTTCTACTCTCAGAAAGTCTGTTCCAAGAGTAGATTTTAGAGGCTCAATTGAAAACACCTTGCCTATTAGCCAGCGATCTTAGAGATGACCAAACGTTTCTAAATAGCTTTGGAGGTCATTAAGAACATTATAGTAATAGGATTGAAGCTTTTATGTCAGACTATCTATAAAAATGAGAGAAAGATCATCTGTCTTTTAGTCTTTACTACTGCAACCCTGAGAAGTTTCATTCCAACACGAGGGTACTGCAGTTTTCCACCAAAAGGCCTGATTACATCTGCTCTAGACATCTTTCATATTTGTCTGCATTTTCATCTTGCAGAGTCAAAAATGCCAGTGTACCTGTGTACGTCTGTGTGTGTAAACATGGGTATATTTAACTTACAACTCAATTTAGGGATATTTGACTCTATTTTTAAAAGTAGGAAATTATAGTTATTTAAACATGACAACACCCAGAATTGTACTTCTTTTGTGCTCTTGGCTTGAGAACTAATAATGCAGCCAGAAATCTGTTAGGACAATTAGAAACTAGCCTGCTGTAATCTAAGCTGTAAACTGGCTGGAACGTGGCTGTGTTACATTCTTATCTCTGAAAAATGAAAAAAAAGATGTGTACAATAAACCTGTTCTCAGACATTTAAAAGAACTTGCTAGCACACACATTTTAAAGGATATATATATATTCTTTAGGTAAAAAGGAAAAATTAAAATCTGTTCCCTGAAAAACAGATTAGAGGCCATAAAAGAATTTGGCACACGATTATGAGATTTAAGTGAAAATGACATGCAGTGATGTTCCAATGTATCATGGCATCAGAGAATACCCACAGCCTTCTCCACACAAAAAGAAGCTTTGCATGTTGTCTTCTAAATGCTAAAGCCAAGAATGACATGGCCTTCCTGGGAGCTGAGGTTCAGCCTTGGAGTTTGCCTTGGCTCAAGTCCCAGGAATTGGACTACTGAGAGCTAAGGGCAAGATACTGTGCCTAAGAAGCCATAGGAATGAACCAAGCCTCTCTCAGAGGCAGCAAGGCTACACAACCTGAAAGACTTAAGGGGAGGTTTTATTGTCCCCAGTGGAATTAGCGTCACAGAAGGAAATGCATTAAGTACGTGCTGTTAAAGAGCAGCTGTGTGATGTGCTTGACAGAGCATAAGATCCAGAGGCAGAAATGTAGGTTTAAGTCTCGACTCTGTTACAAATAATCCTAGCCAAATCACACATTGCCATTGGATATACAGCTTCCTTATCTGTATAATGGGAATAATAATAGTCAACTCATTTCAAATGCTTAATACATTCCAGGCACCTGTGCTGTGAGGGTCATAGACACACACCACTCCACAATGGTCTCCCTTCAAGAGCATCTGCTGCCAGGAGGCCATGTGGGATGACAGCCTCCAGCTGCTGCCCTTTGGGATCCACAGGGAGCTTGTACCAGGGTCATGCTTCCTCCAGGCTGTTCTCAGACAATGACTCAGTAGGGTATTAGAACTGAGCTATTTCTTCCCATTGCAGAACACCTGGTAGGCAACTTTTTATTTGGATTGAGTCTTTTTCAGAATTCCACTCTGAAGCTCTTCCAAACCAATCCTTTATCTGTGTGGTCCTTTGCTCACATGTGTCAGACCTACATTGCAATCTGAAGCCTCCTTTCACCTTCTCTGCTGTCTTCTCCTCTATTCTTCACATGTATTTTTCCCAATAAAACTCTACAACGATTTATTCCATCTAGGTGTCTGCTTCTTCAACGACCCAAACTGAAACACATAGTAAGGGATTGATATAATCTCATTTCCTTTTCATAACAAGCCCATGAAATTCATATTATGATCTCCACTTTACAAACATGGAAAGGAACAGAGAGAAATTAAAAAATAAAGCAGTTCTTACTTCACAAAGTTGTTGTGAAAATCTAATGAGATAGTATACGTGAAAGGGCTTTACAAGCAGTTTTTTTTGGGGGGGGGCGCAGGGGAACACAGAGTATTCATAGCATAGTGTGTTTTTTCCCTTTGTTTTCTATCAGTTTTAGGCACTTATGGTAGAAAACTTTGCTTAGCTTCCAAAGTTGCCATGAAAAAGCAATACTATACTATACGCTCACTCTTTGTCTCATATCTTCGTATATCATTTGGGGATAAGGTAGAGTGACATTTGCCCATGTAAGTCAGGGTAATATGACATGCTTGACATGACATTCTGATCTGCAAAACCTGAGTTCTATTCGCCTAACCTCTCCAATCAGTTTAATAATCAACAATTTACTAGCCACTAAGGGAGACAAAGTTGCAGGAAATGAGAGACTTTTGCTTCTGTTAATGTCCTTCCTAAGCATTCAGGCATATTAACAAAAGTCCTCGTATTCAAGTATACAGTGTTCAGTGTGGATGGTTAACATATTCCCTTATTTTCTCCCTGATACTTAAGCCTGACCTGAGAAAAGGCTATTATTCTGTTCTTCGGTGAAACAGAGGCTATCAGTTTTCTCACACACCAGTTTTCATAGAGCAGAATAATTTCTTCCTTTTTTGCAACTTTGGAACATCACTTTGATGCACCATTTTGCATTCCGGATACAACCTATGCTTCCTTAATCTCCATCTTGTTCTGGAGTACAATTACAAATTTGCTGAAACAATAGTTTGAACTATAAAACTAACCCCATTTCTAGAGATCAGCAAGCAGTGTCCACAGATTACGTGTAGACAGGAAGTTGTGAGCCAGGCAGAGGGTAGCACTGAGAGCTACAGGGTAGAAGAAAGTGCCAGTAAACAGTGCCTGAAGGGAACCAGCAGTTGAATGCATTGTCTGCAGATTCTCCTTGAATGTGAATAGTCAGAGAAAGCACCAAGGATGGAACTGTTGCATTTGTGGAGTTCCCAATGGTGTTTCCAAGGAGATACACTGATTAGACCAATTGATGAGTTTAGAATCTTGGGGGAGTCAAAAAGCCCATCTCCTCAAGCTGACTGAATATTGGCCTCTAACAGATTCAGCAATGTCAGAGAATTCCAGGGAGCTTAGAAAGCTATCAGGGAAAAGTACCTCCTCCTCCCTGCTAATTCTGACAGCTCCTGCCTCTGACTGAGACGCATTCTTCTGAATAAAAGTGCCAGCTTGCCTCTCCCACAGGGGCTGTAGGCAGCAGGAAACGGAGACCCCTGTGTGGGTCTCATTGGCTTCTCCATTTGTTTTCATTTTGCCAACAGACACTTCTATTTAAACTTCTTGGAAGCATATCTCAAGAACATTTCTTTGCCGAGGCCCTGAAGATAGAAGATGAGAATCCATCTGCCCTCTTCTCTGCACCCAGGCTTCAATCCTGTTTGATCACACAGGGGCTACAAGGCCTTTGACACAAAGAACTTGTCTTAGGTTCCAATTAGTTTAACAAACAGGACAGACAGCTGCTGAGCACTGTCTGAGTAACACTGGTAAGTATGCACTTAAGCGATTAGCTCACATCCATTTATCAAAGTGAGGCTTGATAACAGACCAAAAATTATATACACACTTCAAAAAATAAATCTCTGGCCCATCTTCATTTTGATTCAAACCAGTCTTCTGCAAATCCAAATACTGCATACCCCTTGTGAAACAGATCTTGTTTAATATTTACCAAGATTTGTTTTAAATGAGGCTTTGCCATATTTCCTTGGCCTAATTCTTACAACTTATTTTGTGATTATATGATGAGTTAGGTAAACATGTTATTAGAAAGGAATGCCTTTTCTCTGCTCCCCATTTCCATATGGGAATATTTTCCCTAAGTACACTCCTGGCTTCTATCTATCCCTTTGCGTATTTCCTCTGGGGAGTTGGTTCAGCATACCTGATGGTTAAATTTGGGAAGAATAATGCTGTTGGCTCAGATTCACTCTTCCTTCTTATGGGAAGGGGCCAGCCCTCTGAGAGAGACCACAGCCTCCTTAGCCTCTCCTTGCTGTGAATCCTGCAGGAACCTACCTTTGCAGGCTCTGGGGCAGGCTTCTCAGAGACGGGGCTGCCTTGCCCAGGAGGGGTAAGACTTCTAGGTCAAGGGTTCAATATTAGCAAAGGGACATGGCTAACAGACCTCAAAATGCAACAAATAAGTTAGTCATTATCAGTACTAAGATGACATTTTGACCTCTGTTTTTCCTTCACCTTCTTCTCAATTTGTTCAGAACCAGGCTGAGAAAAAGAGATCCTATTGAATGGGAGCGTCTTGAAGACATAGATAATTATAGTATCAATAGTCTTACTATCATGTGACTAAAATGTCTTTTATATCCTTTAGTAATAAATTCTCTACTCTTATGAGGAAAACTGTAACTTACAAACATGGAGATAGTGGGGTAGGTACAATAGGATAATGATCCCTGGGTCAATGTGTTCAAAAACTGAAAATCAGGTGATACACAGGAGTGCTTTTCAAAGAAGCAAATAGAGAATAAGATACTTAAACCACACAACATTATTGTTTAGGAACTTTAGATGAACTTGTTGTTAGGCCCAGTAAATAAAGTCTCATCTTTCACATATAGTCTCTCTCTCTCTCTCTCTCTCTCTCTCACACACACACACACACACACACACACACTCTCTCTCTCTCTCTCTCTTACTCATTAGCCAAATAAGATTGCTGAAAAATAGATAATATATGTGAAAAAAAATCTTTGTAAATTAAGGTGCTATAGAATATCAACGTATAAAGTATTATTACTATTGCTTTTATGGATGCTCATATTCAGGAGAAACCAAGAAAAACTGGTGGAAGGAAACTAAATAGAGAACATAGCAAAATGTTGAATCAAGATTGCAAAGGCTGTTTTTAGTATGTCTAAGATATTTATTCTTTGGTGAATAAATGTTTCACGTAAGTTTTCTGATAATAAAGGTATATATTATTATAATTTGGTATTTTGTATCTACGGTAACTTGTAGGTAACTTTTAAATCACACTGCCATACATGTTTGTTGTGCTATGTATATTTTGTTAGGAGGAAACATGTTCATTTTTGGCACATTTCACCACAGATGTGCCTATTAGCAGTGTTCCGATCTGTGTGTCAGTTTGTGAGCATGCCATATGCAGAGAGTGCCAATGACCCTCCCACATACAATACTCCTATGTTTATGAGACATAGACAAAATGAGCCTGGACCTTAACTTTCTATGCAAAAAGAACTGGACAGACACACACCACCATGTTCAGAGGAGAGAGCCCTGCCCCCACATGTGACACCCGTAACCCACGTGGGTACTCAGATGCCATGACACTCGCAAAAGGGTCACTTCTTTGTGTCATCCAATTATTTCAAATAGACAAGACACAAACAGCAGTTGAAAATTGTCTCAACTCAAAAGAGTTCCATAGCCTACCTGAGGCTGAGTTCTCAGCGAGTACCTGCAGAAAGAATAGACACCTTAAAGCCAATTCTCCTATGCTCTGGAAGCAGTCAGACTCCTGAGTGCTTATGGAATGGAAGCTACCTAAGTCTCTAATCAATAAAAAGTAGTGCTAGGGCTTTATTCCTCCCCATAGAATACTTACTTCTTTAAATATGTCTACATTTATTTATAATTTATACTGCCCTACTTTCAAAAAGGATTCTAGAGACCAATATGTCTATAGAACTGACTTATGTCCAGTTCCTGGTTCATTTTGTCCCCTATATAATTTTCTCTAATTAAAAGCTTTTACTGAAATTGATAATATTGATCATTTGCTTTTGCATAAACAGACATGTTCGTATAATACTAATTTTAGGTATTTTTGTGAGACTCTCAACTATAATTCTATAATTGTTTATCTGGTTATATTTCTTGATGTATATGAAGGAGAATGATAATTCATTAGTTAAGCACTGTATATAAAGTAATTGTGTCTGGTAACCTCCCTAGTTTACAAATATAAACACATGTGTACACATTTGTATGTGTGTATCTGTGAATACATACACACTTTTGTATTCTGAAAGCTTAAATGTTCTAAAAAATCAAGATTTATAGAAACAGAAAATTCTGTCTCCCAAGTGAATTTAATGGCTGAATTTTTATTTATTTTTACTTTAGATTTACATACAAATGAACCACCAATGTTCCCTTCTATCAACTCAGAATAAAATCTGGTTTTAGCATACACAGTCCTATGAGATATGGTTAAAGGATATAAGTGGTAGATAGAGATAAAAGAAATCAAAGACTATTCCTCCACGAGTTTCCAAAGAGGAAAACAACAATCGAAGAAAAAAAAGTGAGAGAACAGATGGGCTGGCAGAGTTTTGCTTTCTATGTGACATTGTGTACTTATTCGCATGAGGACTAATTTATAATCCCGGATAGTGTTTATAAACTATACCGTCCTAATGGAAATGAAAGCATTAATACAACTAGAAGATTCTTTACTTTCCAGGTTTTAATTAAAATCACAGGTGTTAAGAAGCAAAAGTACCTTTGTGGAATACAAGTCTAATGAAGTATTTCCTTGCCTAGCACAGAACTCTGTGGGCAGTCCCAGCTTGCTGGCACCAGCCACTGGAAAATCCGACCCCTGTGTAACCAAAAGAGCTCTCTCTGAAAATTAGAAAAGCAAATCACACCACACATTTTTTTTTTTCCAAATAAATATAGTTGCCAAGTCAGATCCAGGAAAAACAATAGCAAGTCATATGTAAAACACACACACACACACACAGAGAGACACAGACACAGACACACTCGAACACACACAGCCTTAGTACATGCTACGTTAATTAGTTACCTGGAAGACTGGAGAAAAATGTGTTTGTTCTATGTGCTGAACACTTAAAAGGGAGAGGGAAAGGTGTCAGCTTAGGAATGTGAAAACATGGCAAAGACAATCTAAGTAAGAGGAGAGAGAGAAAGGAAACAAGAGGAAAGGAT
>NW_012103166.1:2799954-2818852 GCF_000951045.1 Mandrillus leucophaeus | reverse complement strand
TATGTCTAAGATATTTATTCTTTGGTGAATAAATGTTTCACGTAAGTTTTCTGATAATAAAGGTATATATTATTATAATTTGGTATTTTGTATCTATGGTAACTTGTAGGTAACTTTTAAATCACACTGCCATACATGTTTGTTGTGCTATGTATATTTTGTTAGGAGGAAACATGTTCATTTTTGGCACATTTCACCACAGATGTGCCTATTAGCAGTGTTCCGATCTGTGTGTCAGTTTGTGAGCATGCCATATGCAGAGAGTGCCAATGACCCTCCCACATACAATACTCCTATGTTTATGAGACATAGACAAAATGAGCCTGGACCTTAACTTTCTATGCAAAAAGAACTGGACAGACACACACCACCATGTTCAGAGGAGAGAGCCCTGCCCCCACATGTGACACCCGTAACCCACGTGGGTACTCAGATGCCATGACACTCGCAAAAGGGTCACTTCTTTGTGTCATCCAATTATTTCAAATAGACAAGACACAAACAGCAGTTGAAAATTGTCTCAACTCAAAAGAGTTCCATAGCCTACCTGAGGCTGAGTTCTCAGCGAGTACCTGCAGAAAGAATAGACACCTTAAAGCCAATTCTCCTATGCTCTGGAAGCAGTCAGACTCCTGAGTGCTTATGGAATGGAAGCTACCTAAGTCTCTAATCAATAAAAAGTAGTGCTAGGGCTTTATTCCTCCCCATAGAATACTTACTTCTTTAAATATGTCTACATTTATTTATAATTTATACTGCCCTACTTTCAAAAAGGATTCTAGAGACCAATATGTCTATAGAACTGACTTATGTCCAGTTCCTGGTTCATTTTGTCCCCTATATAATTTTCTCTAATTAAAAGCTTTTACTGAAATTGATAATATTGATCATTTGCTTTTGCATAAACAGACATGTTCGTATAATACTAATTTTAGGTATTTTTGTGAGACTCTCAACTATAATTCTATAATTGTTTATCTGGTTATATTTCTTGATGTATATGAAGGAGAATGATAATTCATTAGTTAAGCACTGTATATAAAGTAATTGTGTCTGGTAACCTCCCTAGTTTACAAATATAAACACATGTGTACACATTTGTATGTGTGTATCTGTGAATACATACACACTTTTGTATTCTGAAAGCTTAAATGTTCTAAAAAATCAAGATTTATAGAAACAGAAAATTCTGTCTCCCAAGTGAATTTAATGGCTGAATTTTTATTTATTTTTACTTTAGATTTACATACAAATGAACCACCAATGTTCCCTTCTATCAACTCAGAATAAAATCTGGTTTTAGCATACACAGTCCTATGAGATATGGTTAAAGGATATAAGTGGTAGATAGAGATAAAAGAAATCAAAGACTATTCCTCCACGAGTTTCCAAAGAGGAAAACAACAATCGAAGAAAAAAAAGTGAGAGAACAGATGGGCTGGCAGAGTTTTGCTTTCTATGTGACATTGTGTACTTATTCGCATGAGGACTAATTTATAATCCCGGATAGTGTTTATAAACTATACCGTCCTAATGGAAATGAAAGCATTAATACAACTAGAAGATTCTTTACTTTCCAGGTTTTAATTAAAATCACAGGTGTTAAGAAGCAAAAGTACCTTTGTGGAATACAAGTCTAATGAAGTATTTCCTTGCCTAGCACAGAACTCTGTGGGCAGTCCCAGCTTGCTGGCACCAGCCACTGGAAAATCCGACCCCTGTGTAACCAAAAGAGCTCTCTCTGAAAATTAGAAAAGCAAATCACACCACACATTTTTTTTTTTTCAAATAAATATAGTTGCCAAGTCAGATCCAGGAAAAACAATAGCAAGTCATATGTAAAACACACACACACACACACAGAGAGACACAGACACAGACACACTCGAACACACACAGCCTTAGTACATGCTACGTTAATTAGTTACCTGGAAGACTGGAGAAAAATGTGTTTGTTCTATGTGCTGAACACTTAAAAGGGAGAGGGAAAGGTGTCAGCTTAGGAATGTGAAAACATGGCAAAGACAATCTAAGTAAGAGGAGAGAGAGAAAGGAAACAAGAGGAAAGGATTCAACAGAGGAATTTCACATCAGCTCAGAAGAATCAAACATGAGTTTTTCTACCAAATAATGGAGAAAAAACACACAGAGGCCTAGGAAGTGACTTGATTAAAATGCCCACCATGTGAATGCTACTCAGCCAACACACTCATTTTGCGCCTTAAAGGTATCGCCTCATTTATGTGTAGGCAAATTAAGGTTGCAGTGGAATTAAACTGTCTTCCCTATAAATCAGACAGCAAAAAGGAACAGGGAGCTATATATATATATATAGTAACCACTTGCTTTGTTTAGTGATGATGATAATGGTGACAATGATGATGATTGTCAATGATAATGACATAAATGATGACAGTATACGCAATATATTAAGTACCAATGTTAGGTTAGGTAATATGCTAGGTGTTTTACAATGATCATTTCTAATTCATAGAACAACTCTGGGAGATAGGTGTATTTACCGCTTAAGAGTATATACATATATATTACCCCAAATTATACAACTATTGAGCGACAGCCTGTATTTGAAGGAGCCCTTTAAAAGAACAGGATTTTCATTTTATTATTTATTTATTTATTTTGAGACACGGTCTCACTCTGTTGCCTAGGCTGGAGTGCAGTGGCATGACCTCAACTCACTGCAACTTCTGCCTCCCAGGCTCAGCGATTCTCCCACCTCAGCCTCCAGAGTAGCTAGGACTACAAGTGTGCACCACAACGCCCAGCTAATTTTTGTATCATTTGATAGAGACGAGATTTTACCATGTTGGCCAGGCTGATCTCGAACTCCTGACCTCAAGTGATCCACCCGCCTTTGCCTCCCAAAGTGCTAGGATTACAGGCGTGAGCCACCACACCCAGCCAAGAAAAGGATTTTTGAAAACAGCAATGTGGTTGTCCCTAAAGATTAAGATACACACACGTATAACATATATAATATATATATATTCTTATCCATATTGATATATGTATGTATGAAGGGGATGGATGTGAGAAGGAGCTAACATTTACTGAATGTTGTCTTTCTTTCCAGGCACCTGCTGGGTTCATACTTTATCTCAATTCTCAAAATGTCTTATAGGAATGTATCCTTCCTTTTTGTCATATATTGGAAACTGATGCCCTCATTTTTAAGAAGTTTTGCCTAAATTCACTAGTAAATGGCAGAAGCTGTATTTGAATCTAAGTTGGTCTGACTCTGAATAGTACTGACCAAAATAAGTGTAATTCAAACCACACATGAGTCACATATGTGAATTTAAAGTTTCCAGTGGTCCCAGTATACAGACATGCGCAGCTCAACTGCAGTCAATTGTCACCTTCTCTTGGTTCCTGGGTTGACCCAGAATCAAGGATTTTATTTTCTTGTGCCTCTTGGTATGATACCTCTTGACAACCCCATGATGCCTCCAAGTAAGTAGGCAAAGTTGAGTAAAGAGTGAGTTCTTGGCACCCATCACTACTGCACTTGCTAAAGATGCACACAACAGCTCCCAATTCTAGCACAGTTTCAGGCAGGGTAACTAAACCCACAGGGACAGATGTCCTCTTTACTGGCCTCAATCTGTGAAAGGCATTTTCCTGCTAGCTTATTTTGCCCCTCCAATCAGAGAAATAAAATTCCTATGAGAAACCAAGTATACACCTATATACACCAATTACATTGACTTTAAAATACATCCTTTCAAAGTAGAAGAGTGAAAAAAATTACAGTGTGTAGATTAGGAGTTAGTGCCACAGAGATGTGCAACAATGGCTGGTATGATGATGCAGCTTAAAAACACAAGCATTTCTCACTTCAACACTGTTACTGTATTCCTAGAAGTAGTCATTCTAAACACCATATGGACATCCTTTTAGAAAATAAACATTGGCCCTTGATTTGCTTGCAAATTTAAGGGGGTTTATATTGGACTTCCTTAAAGCAGGGTGCATTCTCTAAGAACCATGTGGGCAGAGGTTAAAATTACCCCAATTTCTTAATGACAGTAGGCAAGAAGAGTGTACATTAATTTAATTACTTGTCCATTAATCTAGCATGGTTGTAGAAAGGATTAACATAGCCAGACATCTTTTTTTTGAGACAGTCTTGTTCTGTCGCGAGGCTGGAGTGCAGTGGCCCATCTCAGCTCACTGCAAGCTCCGCCTCCCAGGTTCATGCCATTCTCCTGCCTCAGCCTCCCGAGTAGCTGGGACTACCGGCGCCCGCCACCACGCCCGGCTAGTTTTCTGTATTTTTAGTAGAGACGAGGTTTCACCGTGTTAGCCAGGATGGTCTCGATCTCTTGACCTAGTGATCCGCCCGCCTCGGCCTCCCAAATTGCTGGGATTACAGGCGTCAGCCAATGTGCCTAGACTGCCAGACATCTTTAAAAATAACCACAGAAAGACATTGATTCAGATGAGTGGCCAGAATATAAGTTTTACTCAAATATAGCCACAGTGTGTTCCATGCAAGACACCACGCATACAAATAAATGTTACTTCCCTTCAAGGGTTTTCCATTTAGAAATGGATACACTGATTACAAAACTGTGAAGCTGTACAAAGCAATAGTAAATAATAATTATATACACTTTTCATTCTCATGTTCTTGGGTTATATGTTCTCAAATTTTCTAGTCAATCTTACTCTAAATGTATTGACAGACCATAACTTTAGTGAACCATTCTTCTTTATTGCCCACCCAGCATATGCTTTGCGAGTCTAATTGGCTATAAATAACAGAACTGAATTTTTAACAAAGCACATATCTCCCTAACCAAATCATACTCCTTTATAATATGCTCATGTTATATCATTATAAAAATAATTAGACAATTTTACATTTCTCTTTTGATACTGATTTAAATAATTTAGCAGACATTCTTTGGAATTTTTAGTGATTTTTAAAAATCATATTTTTAAAGTAAATAAACTATCATGTCTTTACTTAACCCCTACGATATATTAGGTATTATGCTAAGTGCTAAATAGGTATTAAATCATAATTTAACATTTTAATTTTTACAAAAACCTGGACATCAATATTTCCATTTTGCAGCTGAGAAAACTGGGAATATGAGATATTAACCAATGGATACAAGAATAAACAACTGGTAAATGGTTGAATCAGGCTATAAACCCCAGAACTCTCGGACTTTCATATCCACAATGTTTTCACAATGAGAAAAATGTGATTTTGAATCAAGTCTTGAATAAACTGAGCGTGATCAAGTTGGGTAACACTGTTTGGATATAAAAATAAAGGATGCTTTTAAAATAATAAGTTTTCTTTGTGATTCTTAAAATAATTCTATTCCCCCCCCAAAAAAGAAGTTTCATAATATGAACAATAATAATATTATTAGAATAATGACATAAGAATCTATACTAATCAGTCCTATGTATATATTCTAGTTTACTCATTTAAACTGTATTCTTACTATTTTATAGTCTTATCTTCTAATTACTTGAGCTGAGAGGAGGTTGAGGGTTAAATCTAAAGTTCTCAAAGAAGTACCCAAAAGAAATGGTTGTTGAGTGTCTTCCAAAGGGATAGCAGAGCATTAACATGGGCACATCATGCTTGAGGACTCCAAGGGAATGGTAGACAATCAAGGCATCATTGTATAGCAGAAAAGTCAGTAGGCAAATCAGGAAAAGAAGAGACCATTTGCAGTCTCTTTAGTTCATGTACAGGATTCACTTTCTATATGTGTAAGATAGACTAAGGATGCCCAATTCACACTGATCCTGCAAGGATCAAAAAATAAAAAATAAGTGGAAATCCTATTAGTCATTGTCTGATTAATAGAAACACAGAGTGTTAGTACCTCTCCTTCCTCTTCACTGAAGCTCATCCATGTCTTGTTCAGTAGGAAAAATTCTCTGTGAGGACAAATGCAGAAGACACAAACAGCTAATCAACACTCAAGAATCAGCCTGTACAGATTGAGAACTCATATTAATCTGTGAGATTAAGGTGTCTGTTGTCTATAATTTAGAGAAAAATGGAAACTGAACCAAGGATCAGGGTGAAGAAAACTAATAGTGTTTACATGGTATGAAGTGCTGTGATTTTCCTTCAGAGCAAACACAGCCAGGATAGAGCAGAAGCATACATGTTCTCGCTCATACACATTTCAAAAGATAAACCATGTGATTTGGTAAACACTCACATGTTCATGCTCAAATGAATGACAAGCCAGTAAATTCCTTGGAGAGAGTACAATGTCAACAGAACACTTTGCTACAAAAGTTTTTGTTGTATACAAAGATGCCACTCTCTTTACAACTGTGCCTCTCCAGATATGTTTTCCCAGAGGAAGATAAAGCCTAAGCAGTGAAGGTGGAAGGGACTGAACAGGAGACACATTAAAAGTGAGACCCAGAACAGATGACAGATATAAATGGCTTTGGGAAAACACTTTCTTCATCTTTCCATTTCACACTTGGATGACTTCAACAGTTTTATGGACCCTCCCAACTCCTACCCCACCTCCTGTAAATGTTTTATGTAATGTCGGCCTATCATTGTGCTTGCACAATAAACATGACAAGCATGCTGCCAACATTCACCCCAAGGTGGGACTGGCAAGGCCACAGCCTGAGCAAATGGATGGGAATCATATTAACACACTCTCCTAAGGTAACTCAGAATAGAAATATCAGACAATGAGACACCTAATCTTAGACATTTTGTGCAGGGGCTGAATCTTCTATTGCTACTGAAAGGACTGTGGACAGGGGAGTGCCTGTCACAGTTACAGATTTTCTGGTGGGTGGGATGGCGGTAGGAGTGACAGAGCCACCTATCAGCCACACCGGAGATGATTGATGAGCCACAAAAAAACAGGCAGCGAAGCCCAGCCTCTCTCCAGAATCTATTTGTTATTTCCGATCTCTCTCTGTTTCTGTCTCTGCCTCTCTCACACTGTAGCTAATCAGTGGTGATAGATGAGGGCAGATCTTCACTCCTTCCTTCAGGCACCCAATTGCATTTTCTCTTGCTTGTCACCAGGTCTACAATCCATTTCTCAATGAGTCCTTTATACAAATAAAAAAAGAGCCGTTCTCTCCCTAGAACTGTTAATGCAAGAGTCCCAAAGTGTTTAGAAAAAGGCAGGAGAAAAAGAAAAGATCAAAGGATTTTATTGTTTTACTCATAAAGGGACAGAGAAAAAGCATTTCCAGGAGAAATGCACTGAGTAATCAGTGTTGAGTGTTGAAGAGGAAGTTCAAATAAAAATGCTACAAAATTGGAGAGCTGGGAGTAACATGATTTGGCAAGAGTCTAGCCCTCATCCCTGTGTCCCCATTTGAATTGGATGTAGTTATTCCAATTGGCTCATTAAGGCAGCCCAGCCACGAGTGTGGCTGGTGTTTACAGGACCTTGTCATTTGCATGGCTCTATTGATGACCCACTCAAATAAAAATGGACAAATTTTGGCCATATCTCACTTTTATATCTTCAAGAAGTAGGAACCAGTGAGTAAAGCTGTAAAATTAAGACTATAAGCTATGTGTGTGTTCATATGATGGAGCCAGAACATTCAGTACTTCACACTGGCCGGGATTCATCTTTAGAACCAAGCCACATGGTGGATGCTCAAAATATTGGATCCAGCATCTGCATGTGAGGCCAAACAGCTTCACAAGAAACAGCCAAACTGAATATTTTGGTCCTAATCGATTTGGCTATGTACATGAGGAACATTTTTAATCAGGAGATCTAAGATCTGAAGATAGTGATGTTGTTGAACATGATGATGGTGATGACAACAAAAATAACCAGGATGACAATGATAGCCACAATGAATATAGACGTGGGAAATGTGATCCATAAGGGTAATCTCTTCCTCAGTGAACTCCTCTAAATTGATTTTAAAAATGTCGTGCCCACCTTTCTCAAAAACAACTCTATTTTATACCTCAGAGCCTTACGAATGGGAACTCCTATTAACTAAATTAAAATATTTTGTCACTTTTGCAAAACTATCTTGTTAATAGATACATCAGGACCAGGCATTGCTATTTGAAGAAAGCTGTTACACATTAAAAGAAGGTATTCTTACATTTACATATAAGTTTCTTGGTCAGAAATGCATTGTTGAATGAAACAGGGAAAAAAGATTTGACCATCCTAATTGGCACCACCTCATGAAGATAGCCTCATAAAAAGACGGGAATATATTGGTGTTACTTATGCATATGGAGGAATTGATATTTTTATCAGATTATCAAAAACAAACTTCTAAATGTTTACATTTTAAAAATATGTAAATTTCAAAAGCTTCCTACATATGTTACTGCCTTAAACCAAAGTGTACACTTCCATGTTCCGGAATTTATATATATTGATATATAGTTTATATTTCTGTAATCATAGTATGTATCTATTATTATAACTACAAAACCTAAAGGGTAAAGAGACAAGGATGCTAGGATTAGATGAGAAGTTTCCTCATGCCCAGCACTATTTCTAAACCATAGTTGTATGATTACCTATCATGTATACAATGCTCAAACTATTTCACCTGATAGCTATACTGCTGTCAATTGTTGGCATTAATATTGCATTAAAAACAATACTTTAAAAATACACTTATTTTATTAGAACAATAACACTGAAAAAAATCAGTTCAGTACCATAAATTACAAAAATGAATAAAGCCCTTTGGGGATTAAAATCACCAGCACCCGACTTCTTTTTGGCCTAAAGTCAACATCATCATTATCCAGTTACAAAATAGGTGCTTCAAATCCTACCCCAAAAATAGGTACCGATGTGCAGTTGAAATAACTAGATGATGTTTCCTTTGGTATAGTTATTTAAATTGCCTCAGCAGTCACATGTTTAGCCTAAATTATTTTGTGGCAATCAACCTTTATAAAATAAAAAAATGAACAAACTAGGGAGCAAACAATTTGATTACCAGCTTATATTCTAATCATGTTCATGAGTGACTTGGAACTCTCATATGAATTGACTCTCTAGATTAAGAAGCCTATTTAGTATTATTCAAGCTATAAATATATAAACAAATAATTTAACATTCAGACCCTTGATTATCAAATGATTTTCCAATCCCTAATTCAATGCATTATTATTCAACCCTAAACTTTGCTTTAATTATATAAAATACATTCTGAGAATTATTTATGTGAATGAGGGTTCAGGATTTACTGCCACACAGTAACGTTCTTTCCTTGTTCTATCTGAGTGGTCCCCTTTTTTGAGAAAAGCATATAACCTACCCAAGGAGCATGAGTCTATGAAGGCATCATCCTTCAGTTGTTGTACCCTGAAGGCACAACTGTTTGGATAAGTATCGACATTTCACCCTTCATCAATGCTAAAATTTAGCGCTGAGTTCCTACAATAAAGGCTTATGTCTTCGGCCTTTTTCTTATTAATCCTATTACATTTGTCTTTATGAGCTCTCCTAGTTCCTTTCACTCCCTCCGGGGCTTAGCTGCAAATGAGATTTCACATCTCAGTGTAAAATAACCCGAACATTTTTCTATAAAATTAAATAAAAGTCTGCCATCCTGGCACTGCATGCCTAGAATCCAATTTCTGGAACCAATGTCTTTCCCAACGCCTCATTGTCTTCTTGCCATCTCACTTTTCTTAGCACTGAGGAGCATTTTTTTTTTTTTTTTTTTTTTGCTTTTGCATTCAAATGATTTATTGGTGTGGGAAGTAAGAGAGAACAGTATCTGGTGGTCAGAATGAATAGCAGACAGCAGAATCCCAGAATCCTACGCCCACTTTTCTGAAGACATTGTATGACTAGGATTGAGAACTCGTCTCTCCTGCGTCTCAGGCTGTCTCTGTTTTTCTCTGCTAGTCTGTGCCTGTGCTTCCAGTGTAAACTAGCCACAATCTCACACACACACACACACACTCCTTCAAAGCTTCTCCTTGAAAAGGAATTAGAGTTTCTCAAAAATAAGGCAGCTCAGAGGAAAAACAGCTCCTAGGCACACTCTAAAAGATTTAGTCCTTTCAAGGGGTTTCAAGTATCAGAAGCTTCCCATCCTAAGGGGCCCAGGTCCAAACACACAAGCCAAACAAATGCCAGGCATCTCAGGAATCCCTCAGAGCATGCCATCCAATACATCCAGGTGTGATGACAGGTGGGTAGAATTTTTCACTTAAAGAAAATCCAGGTAGTATTGAGGTTTTATAAATAGTAACATATTTTTTTAAAATAACAAAAAGAAATGATTCATTCAAACATTTTGCATCTTCCTCGAGATCTTTTTTAAATTTAGACCACAGGTGCAATGTTAATAAAATTCAACTTTCTGAAGTTTTCTCTCTATATAAATTGGCAATGGATGGCAATGAATTATGCACATAGAAAATACCAAGTAAATTATAGTTTAGTGAAAAGTATGTTAAATTGTCATCCTAGATATTTTCTGAGCCAAGAAGAGACCCATATTTTTAGATTTCAGAAATTACTTTGGAGATCTTTCACCCACTCTTAGCCCAATATTTTTTTAATCACTTAAACGAAGAGGAGAATCTATACAGAGATACAGACACAAATGCCTTCAGAAGGTGACATCAAGGTAGGAAACAGCTAGGTAAATGTAGCAGGAAGTGTTCAGGACAGTGGTAAACTGGTCACATGATTACATCTATCCTAAAGACATTTACATACTTGAACATAATTAAATAAAATGCACATCAAACATTTTGTGGTGCTTCCCGCCTGTCAGGGAACCTTGGAAAAAATGAAGCCTAATGCTGCTTCTGACTCTCTATAGTTCTACTAATAATTAAGCAATTCTTTTAAAATGGAGCAATAACAGCAGAATAGCCACTAAATGATATAAATATTTCACATCACTAAAAAGTTTTCATGTGATTAAAATAACCCTACTAATATTAGCTAGGCTTACTCAATTATTTTTCCTTGGGAATTTAATCCATAATTATATAGGTTTCTGGCTGAATAAAAAATAATTCTTCCTCAAAGGAATTCTTCTATAGAAAACAGAATATCATTGAGAAAGCTACTATCATATATGCGGGGGAGTATTCTAGCCATGAAAATATCACATGAAGAAGACTGAATGTGAATTTCTATATAAGTGATAAAGAAGGATTGACTGAACTGCATATATCAAAGGCATATAACAAATACTACTTGAAAATGTGAATACATATGCTGTGGATATTATTTTCTACATCATCACTACAAGCAAAGTGAAGTACATTGAGAATATATCCTAAAGAAGATAATCCAGTTGCTTTCTGACATAAAATCTACCATATTAAATAGCAAATGTATTTTGCTGACATAACTTCCAGAGAGCCATTTCACTTTTGCTTACGCTAATTCATAAAGAATGCATTAGGTCTAAAACTGAGGCAAGCCCAATCAGTAGTGATCATGTACAAAACATAGTGGCCAAGGTATTTCTAGGCTTTATTGACAGGAGGGCATAACTATATGACCATTTCGAGTTTCAGAGATAAATTTTGAAAAGATTCAGGTTAAAAAAATATTGTTTTCCCATTTTTACGTTTCTCATGAAATGAACAAGAAATCTCTAAGACTCCTGATGGATTTGCAAACACTCGGTGATTATTGCTTGAACTAACCTATCATGATTCAATATCTTTTTCACAGAATGTAAGAAGTTCTTAACCATGTTAATGGTCCCTATATATCAGAGAGGTACTTTACAAAGGGACACTTCACACCATTAAGCCTAGAACCCATGTGTCAAGTGGGCACAAACATGAGTGTATGTCTCAAAATTAACTCCTTATACTGCTGCTGGGTGAATATCTACTTGCAACATGCCAACTTTCTGGAGGCAAACAGGATTTTCAGGAGTTCCTAAGCAATCGGCACACAAAATCTAACTTTGTCTAAACTTTTCAAAAGTCTTCTGACATCTGACCTAATCCTATCTACCTAAGGCACTTTTTTCTAAACAAACCAAGTTAATATTCTCATGTTCTGTAACATATACCATATTTATAGCCAAAAACCTTTCATCATATTGTTCTTCTTACTTAGTATTCTCTTTCTTGACCCTTCATCCATCTAAATTCCAGCCATCTTCCTGTCCAAGCTCAAATTCAAACTCTTTCATAAGGGCTTGGCTGACATTCTTAGCCCTTAGCTGACATTCTCAGCCTTCGCCCACCTCCTCCAAATTTCTAAAGAACATAGTATGAACATGTCCCAAACTATAAGTTTATACAATCTGGATATTTTAATCTTTTCAAGTATATTGTGATTTCTCTACAGACTTGGCTCACATTTGCTAATTCTTAATATCTCACTGTACCTAGTAGGACTCTAATTATATAATGAGTTTTCAATACGAATCGAAGGGAAAAAATGATCAGTGAACATACACTGATGAATATCTTAGGAACTGATTTTGCCAGATAATTATATGGGAATACAATTGTTCATGATAACATATGTAATAATTCAGTTTTCAAGAGGTATGAACAGTATAAAACTGGTCTGCTTAAAATGGGCTGGAGTTTGAAAGTTAATATTCTATGTGATTATTGGACCTACTGACTACCAGGACCCTTCCCAGCTAGAGATGGGCATCTCTTTAGAGTGGACTGATGTAAGTAGTTTGAATAGGAAGTCTTATTTGACTTACAAATATGAGGCAGCAACCATTGCCCCAAATTAAGTTTGTATTATGTTGAGATAAGCTACTGTCTCTCTTTTGTTACAATAAACACCTGAGAAATCAACCAAGTAGGTGTTAATGATAAACATACAAGACTGAAGCCCTTTCTTGACTGAGTAGAAACAGATAATATCTGATCTCCACATACTTCTCAAAGTAAACTGTCGCTCTTTTGTAGACACTAACATGCAGACAATAACATGTAGACATGAACATGACTCCTATTTGTTTTGTAATTATATCTAGTTCTGAAGCAGCTATCAAAGTTTTTTCTCTATGTTTAAAGGTAAAACGGTACATTTACTGAATTTAGAAAAAGAGTACAAGTGCCAAAATAAATACATTTTAGCATTTGCAAATAAAATGTATTAAAAATAAATTCATCTCTGAACTCTCATCTTGCTTTAGGAAAAAAAGAACTGCACTTTTCTAGATTATATGACCTGTTGGGTCCCCATGTTAATGAAGTCTGAAACATTCGCCTCTCAATGGGATGGCTATTTGCCCTCCTGCTAAATAAAGATTTCCTCAATTTAATTATCATATGAGGATATCCTGATACTGAAATGGAAAGGATAAGGTAAGATTGGTTAAACCATCCCTTTGAGCTTTCTTTCAAACTTGCTACTGCTAACAAAAAACTATCTTGAACAGAAGCCAGACCCAGTTTAACTAATTTTACATTTAAGTATTAATAATGCATGATAAGCCATGTCTGATGTGACAAATTGCAATAACTATTAAATCATTTGCCCATTCAATATATCTGATTAATCATGACAGATATACCATGTGACAAAGATAAACCTCTTATTTTTTAAAAAATAAAGCTAAGTGAATTGAAAACTAGACTAAACCCAGTATTTCTCATTGGTATTGATGAACTTGATTCTAGCTGCATGTACTGCCTTGGTAGAGAGAGAGAGCTGAGGAAAGCCCATTACGTCCTCCTTTAAACTTTCCCATGTGCCCAACTAACTCCTGATTGAAAGGCAATGCTACTTACAATCAGGTTTGTGTTGGAGACACATTCATCCACAAGTGCAGACAGCCAGCAAGATTGAGCCTAAAAAATCCCAGAGGAAAGGCAAGTGTAGATTATCAATAGTTCCACACTTAATAACATCTCCTGTACCAGGTCTCACTAGTAAAGTTCTGCAAGAGCAAATGGAGACCAAATCCTCAGGCATGCAAAAGAGATGTCTAACATGGTGCCCAGAGCTGTGAAAAGCAAATTGTCCAAATGCTCATGGTGTGCCAGAGATAAATAGCTCCAACAGACAATATCATGGGTTTTCACCTTCTCTCCCTACATTCTGTTGCAACTGTACTAAAATTTGTCATCGAAACACTTACACAGAGCAGCATGTGAGCTCTCAAACCCCCTCCCACCTTCCCAATGTCAGCATACCCCTCATATCTATAGTATAAAAGATACTCTGACGATTTAAAAAGATGTACGCTACTTTCTCATCTATCTAATGTTTCTAGTAGAGCTTAGCTATTTAGACAATGAAAGGAAAATCAAAGTACACTTGACTGCGTAAGTGTTGGCTTCCTTAACTATATATGAAATAGCTAGGAGAATATACGCAGTTTCCATGAAAGTTTTGAAAACCCAAAGAGAAATACAAAAATGCATTCTTATTCTGGGTTACTTTGGGAGAGTTACTGATCCTCTTTGAGACTATTTTTGCATAGATAAAATAAAGATATTAATAGTACCACATATATGTTTGTCAAGATTAAATTAGCAATGATTGTACAGACTTAGAAAGTGCTATAACAAAGTGAAGGTTCAGACATAGTATCTGTTATTGATATTATTGTGGTGGATAGAACCAAAGGTGACCCCAGTGATTTCTGCCTGTTTTTGTTCATACCTTTATGGAATCCTCTTCCCTTCAGTGTGGGCAGGAGTTTTGATTTGCTTCTACCCAATATCATATAGCAGATGTGATAGGGTGTCACTCCTCTAATTATGGCACATTATGTGGCAAAGGTGATGACAGATGTCACCATCAATATTATGTTATGATTTAGAAGATTTCATTTTAGGAGACTGGCTCTAGATACTCTCTTCGTGGGCTTGAAGTAAGTGGTTGTCTTATTCCATTTTCTGTGCTTATAACAGAATACCTTAAACTGGGTAATTCATAAAAAATATGAATTTTTTTCACAGGTATGAAGACTGAGAAGCCCAAGATCAAGGGGATGCAGCTGGCGAGAGCCTTGGGTGGGACTCTGTAGAGTCCTGACGCAGGAAAGGACATTTCATGGCAAGGGGGCTGAGCATGCTAGCTCAGGTCTCTATCTTATTCTTAGAAAGCCACCAGTTCAATTCCCATGATAACCAATTAATCCATTCATCCATTCATGAGGGTAAAGTCCTCAAGTCACAACCATCTCTTTAAAGACTCCGCCTCTCAATACTGCCACATTCTTTCAACATGAGTTTGAGAGGGGATAAACATTCAAGCCATCGCAGTGGTCATGTTGGAAAAGCCTACATGGCAGAAACTGCAGTTCCTCTAAGACCTGAGGGCAGCCTCTAGCCAATGGTGAGAAAAAACGCTGAGACCTTCAGTCACACTCTGTAATAAAATAAATTTTGCCAAAAACCTGAATAAACTTGAGTGTGGATTCTTTCCCAGTTGACCCTCCAAAGGAAAACATAGCCCATATGGTACCACAATTGCAACCTTGTGAAACCCAGAACAAGAACCCAGCTAAGCTATGCCCAGGCTTCTGACCTACAGAAACTGTAAGATAATAGATATGTGTTGTTTGAAGGCTGCTACATCTGTGGTGATTTGTTAGACAAAAATAGACAACTGTTACAACTATGTATAGTAATATGGCAGTCAATATGATGAACATGCTTCTTCTATGAAGGAAGTACTTTTGAATTTTGGACTTTATGATTGATAAAGAGAGCTAAGAAATATTGAATTCTCATGGACCTTCAAGGTAGAAGAGATGGTAGAAGCCGTCTGGTCCAACTCCTCCTGTCCATCATTTTTCAAATGAAACAACCAAGTTTTCAAAAAAAAAAATGACCTGGATAAAGGTCATGTGACCAGCTCATTGTAAAGCTACAACTTAAACCTATTTTGACTTTGGACCTAATGTTTCATATCACTACACTGAATGCAAATCTGTGATTCTGAGTTAATAGCTTTTAAATCAAACATAGAGTAAATACGAATGATGACTAGATCTTAAATGATCACCTAACTTAATTATTATTAACCAAATTCATCAGAAAGCCACTTACTGACATTCTGATATGA
This sequence comes from Mandrillus leucophaeus, assembly GCF_000951045.1. NCBI lineage: Eukaryota > Metazoa > Chordata > Mammalia > Primates > Cercopithecidae > Mandrillus > Mandrillus leucophaeus. Next base: position 2,802,829 of record NW_012103166.1, on the reverse strand, counting down.
TTTGTTTTCAAGGTAACACTGGGTTGAGGTTATTTGTCAATACCCAATTGGAAAAGAACAAAATAAAAACGTAGTAAATACAGAGCAACCAAGGCTGTGTCTGAGAGTATAAAAGCATTGAGATAAAGGGTAAAAGGTTCAGTTAATCCATGAAAATGTCACCATCCACTGGGGATCTCTATCTGAAGGTTAAGTGTCACAGACTAAGTGTCAGATGGTGCAAGCAGCCAGAATGGCTAAATCAACTCGGGTGATGAACGTGGTAACAGATGCTACAATCACATTGCTTGTATGTCCAAGACAGAAGATGGGATCAAATTAAAATGAAAATGTAATTCCAAATCTACCTATCTATCTATATCTATTAATCGTCCCCATTTCTCTTAAAAACAACATATTTTCCTTCAATTCGTACAGTGGTTGATAACCAGCTTTTCCCTATTACAACTAAAAAGGATTAAGAGATGTGATTGTCAGGCTATAAATGCAATTTTCACATAGAACATATTTTAAAATACTTGAATATATATTCTGAGAATGGGACAGAATTTTTGAAACCAGAATTATACTGGCCAAAAGTGCTATGTCTCTGTTTTTCATTTTCTCCTATTTATTCCTTCCACTATCTTGAATCCAGCTCTGATACTTACTGTATGGGTAATTTTGAAGAGTTATTTAAACGTCACACCTTTGAGTCTCTTAGTGTATATCTTGCTTGATAGAAGATTGTCTTGAAGTATAAATGGGATCACATGTAGATAAAATATTTAGCACAAATACTGCATGAATAATTACCTTTGCCTTTTCTTCTCATTTTCCTCATGGGAAGCAATTATTTCCCAAAAGTCTTTGGGACTTTTGAATGAGAAGAAGACAGTGATTCCAAACTTATCAGACATCTTCCCATCTTTTAGATTGCCAGAACATAGAGAAGCATTTGTTATTGGTGTGAAGCTTTAAGTCCAGTCCAGCCTTGTCCTGAGGTTTACACAGTGTCTATATGGAGAGTCTGGAGTCAAGTCCATTCTGTCTAAGCATGGCAAAGGGCAAAGATCCATTCCATGCTTTAAGACAGCAAACCTTTTAGCAAATGAAGGGGAAAATAGAACTTAAATCAGAAAGGGAAAACAAATCCTCTCGTCCAGTAAATTTCTTTAATCAACAGAGTGGTTCTCCAAGACTTTCCTTCAATGTCAAAAAGCTTACTAGGATTTTTGTCCAAGTACACAAGGTCACAGCAAGTTGTTATTTCAGAAAAATTCAGAATAGAATCTCTTAGAAACAGACACAGAAAATTACACTGGCAGAAGAAATTGCTGAGCTGGCACAAAAGGTGTTTAGAAATAGTTAATGTACTCTCATTTATCTTTAGATCAGGTGTAGAATAGAAACAGAACCAACAGGAAAAAATGTTGTTAGTAGATCTATCAACTATTAAGAACTGCAAATGCTGTAATTCTCTAGCTTTCTCCCACAGTCCAAATATATGAATGTATGAAAAAAAGTAGGGTAAAAGCACATGTAATTTTCCCAGTGATGTATCACAGCTTGCTCTGCCAGGAAAGGTAAGTAAATGAGCAATCTGTCAGTAAGCCCAGCATGAAATGAGGGTGGAGCTGGGATCACAAAGTAGATATGTCACATTTCAAATTCTTTAGGAAAAATGCTGGTAATACCCAAATTTAAATCTAAAAAATAAAAAAGCTCCTATTCACACATATTTTTTCTTGTACTTTTCTTTATACTTTATAACTTTCCCAGTATTCTTAGGTTTTCTACTGCACATTGTGCAGAACCCAGACATTTAAATGAACATTAAACAAAATGTAAAGTATCTGAATATATTACCTACACATTCTAGTTCTCAGAATTCTAAGCATGTAGGTATTTGGAATTATTTTTTTCAGTTTGAATTTCTGATTCACTTCTTTTTTTAGTGTTTATTTTAAGTTCAGGGGTACACATGTAGGCTTGTTATACAGGTAAACTTGGATCATGGGGGTTTGCTGTACTGACCATTTTGACCCTCAGGTATTAAGTATTAAGCCTACTACCCATCAGTTACATTACCTGATCCTCTCCCTCTTCCCACCCTCCATCCTCCCAAAAGCCCCCAGTGTCTGTTGTTCCCTTCTATATGTCCATGTGTTCTCATCATTATCTCCCTCTTATAAGTGAGAATATGTGGTATTTAGTTTTCTGTTATTACGTTAGTTTGCTAAGGATAATGACCTTTGGATCCATCTGTATTACTACAAAGGACATGACACACTCTTTTTAAAGGCTGCATAGTATTCCATGGTGCATGTGGATGACATTTTCTTTATCCAGTCTACCACTGATGGGCATTTAGGTTGATTCCATGTCTTTGCTATTGTGAATAGTGCTGCAATGAACATACGGGTGCATGTGTCTTTATGATAGAATGATTTGTATTCTTTTGGATATATACCCAGTAATGAGATTGCTGGGTTGAAGGGTAGTTCTGATTTTAGGTCTTTGAGGAATCACCACACTGTTTTCCACAATGGCTGAATTAATTTACACTCCCAGCAACAGTATATAAGTGTTCCTTTTTTAAAACCTTGCCAGCACCTGTTATTTTTTTACTTTTTACTAATAACAATTCTGACTGATGTAAGATGATATTTCTTTGTGGTTTTGATTTGCATTGGAAATATTCTAATACCTGAAAAGTAGATATTTCATGTTATTTGGAAAGAATGGTCATATGCTGAACTAAATTTTTACACATCAGGATCATAACCTTCAATAAATGTTTCTACTTATACATTTATTTTTGAGTTTTTCTTTTATCATTGAGCTAGTGGTTGATTTCCTACTTAGAATTTAGTTTTTTTAATGTCAATTTTTC
>NW_012103166.1:2793136-2799904 GCF_000951045.1 Mandrillus leucophaeus | reverse complement strand
TGGCACAAAAGGTGTTTAGAAATAGTTAATGTACTCTCATTTATCTTTAGATCAGGTGTAGAATAGAAACAGAACCAACAGGAAAAAATGTTGTTAGTAGATCTATCAACTATTAAGAACTGCAAATGCTGTAATTCTCTAGCTTTCTCCCACAGTCCAAATATATGAATGTATGAAAAAAAGTAGGGTAAAAGCACATGTAATTTTCCCAGTGATGTATCACAGCTTGCTCTGCCAGGAAAGGTAAGTAAATGAGCAATCTGTCAGTAAGCCCAGCATGAAATGAGGGTGGAGCTGGGATCACAAAGTAGATATGTCACATTTCAAATTCTTTAGGAAAAATGCTGGTAATACCCAAATTTAAATCTAAAAAATAAAAAAGCTCCTATTCACACATATTTTTTCTTGTACTTTTCTTTATACTTTATAACTTTCCCAGTATTCTTAGGTTTTCTACTGCACATTGTGCAGAACCCAGACATTTAAATGAACATTAAACAAAATGTAAAGTATCTGAATATATTACCTACACATTCTAGTTCTCAGAATTCTAAGCATGTAGGTATTTGGAATTATTTTTTTCAGTTTGAATTTCTGATTCACTTCTTTTTTTAGTGTTTATTTTAAGTTCAGGGGTACACATGTAGGCTTGTTATACAGGTAAACTTGGATCATGGGGGTTTGCTGTACTGACCATTTTGACCCTCAGGTATTAAGTATTAAGCCTACTACCCATCAGTTACATTACCTGATCCTCTCCCTCTTCCCACCCTCCATCCTCCCAAAAGCCCCCAGTGTCTGTTGTTCCCTTCTATATGTCCATGTGTTCTCATCATTATCTCCCTCTTATAAGTGAGAATATGTGGTATTTAGTTTTCTGTTATTACGTTAGTTTGCTAAGGATAATGACCTTTGGATCCATCTGTATTACTACAAAGGACATGACACACTCTTTTTAAAGGCTGCATAGTATTCCATGGTGCATGTGGATGACATTTTCTTTATCCAGTCTACCACTGATGGGCATTTAGGTTGATTCCATGTCTTTGCTATTGTGAATAGTGCTGCAATGAACATACGGGTGCATGTGTCTTTATGATAGAATGATTTGTATTCTTTTGGATATACACCCAGTAATGAGATTGCTGGGTTGAAGGGTAGTTCTGATTTTAGGTCTTTGAGGAATCACCACACTGTTTTCCACAATGGCTGAATTAATTTACACTCCCAGCAACAGTATATAAGTGTTCCTTTTTTAAAACCTTGCCAGCACCTGTTATTTTTTTACTTTTTACTAATAACAATTCTGACTGATGTAAGATGATATTTCTTTGTGGTTTTGATTTGCATTGGAAATATTCTAATACCTGAAAAGTAGATATTTCATGTTATTTGGAAAGAATGGTCATATGCTGAACTAAATTTTTACACATCAGGATCATAACCTTCAATAAATGTTTCTACTTATACATTTATTTTTGAGTTTTTCTTTTATCATTGAGCTAGTGGTTGATTTCCTACTTAGAATTTAGTTTTTTTAATGTCAATTTTTCTGGATTAAAAACTGTCTTCTCTACTATTATATTTATAATCTTTATAACTACTTTGACACATTTTTTTCTCTTCTTTCCGTATCTCTTTTTATATTCCATTTCTCGATCTTATTTTCTATGTTTGTCCACTGAGTGTATTATTTAGTCTCTTTCTCTTCTGGAAAAATTCCCAGAAAGCATTTTTTTTTCTTTCTATAACTGCTATTGTGAGACTGAGAAGGAGAAAATGGCAAGAGGGCATACCTTGCTGCTCTCAGAACTGCGGAGATAGTTGCGGGATTTATTCCCATTTCTTTAGATGAAAGTGAGGGTGGGGTAAGTGTGGCCAGTGGAGCCAACATTTTTGATCATCCATAGAACTCTACATTTGGTGTTTTGTTTAAGTGTGGGTGTAAGGATTGCTATAGATGGCATAGGAAATTACCTAGTCCATATAGGGGAGTAATTAGATTGCATTACCTATGTGGCATTTAAATAAATTGGAATTTGTTGATAGACTATATAAACAGACATAAATCTATACGTTCTAATCTATTAAGTAATTAAACACAATCCATGTGTAAATGACTATTTCATATGCAGTGTGACTTCTGCAAACTTAGTTTTTCAGAGTGTATGACTTTCTCACATTAAACTCTCTCAAATAGATTTTCACGATCTCCAGACTTTGCAGCATAAATCAGAAATCTGTTCTTCTAGCCCAGTGCTTCACGAACACTCTGTGACTGTCAGATTTCTCTGCTAGCAGCTTTAGTTACCATAGCTTCTCAAGCCATCCATTTTTTTTCATGTTCCTCTGCAGAGCAATGAACAATAGGCCTTCTGTTCTCCTTTCTGTTCTATCACTTACTTAAGGTTGGCCTACAAAATGTTAAAAGTTTAATTCTGAGTCAGGTGCTCAGTGAACGTCTCAGGAAGTGTTAGATACACTGTAAATATATGTTGGTTGAGTCTATAAATGTAAAATGAAATGGAGGAATGAGACTACATCTAGACATATTGAGGCAAAACATATGTCTGAAATATCTTGAGAAATGAGGCCAGGCTTTCTGAAATGTTACTTTTTGGTAGTACTAAAATGCAATCATAGAAATTAAGCAGAGGAAACCTGTAATAATGATTTGGTGCTTATCTAGCACTTCCTTTATTCACAGATCCCAAAGGATTTAACGTACTATTTAATCTTCTCAGGTCTGCTCTTTTTCTTTTTAGTTTTACTTTTCTCTCTCCAGTCATGAAAACTTAAAAAAAAATTAATTTTTCATTAAATTGATTGAATGATATTAGATTGAATGATATTAGAATTAAATAGTGAAATTCCATAATAGTAAAAAGATAGAAGTCATTAGTAGAAGTTCTTTGCTATAATCAAGGCCAGTCCTATGGGTACACTGATGACCTAAATGTAAGAAGGCCTATGGCTCCTTTTTGACTTTTTACTTGATGACTTCTCTTAATCCCCAACTCCTAACACACACACTCACATACACCTCTTTCTGGTACCTACGATTTAGGATCTCTGAATTTCTGAATCTCAACTGAAATAAAGTTCAGAAAATACTTAGATAAATCTAATTACATTAAAGCTGAATGGCTGATAAAGCTTAACTTGCTTTACTAGGGGAGACTACCAGGCATATCTACATTTTATTTTGAAGATGTTATTTTAGGGTGTGGAGTAGGTAAAACATTTTCTCAGGTCCTTAAATGATACCATTTATCTTTTCCATCACAGATCCACCATGGTTGTTCAGGGTTTAATTTGTTTTAAACAAGGTAAATGTCCTTATATGGTACCTATATAAAAGACATTAAGATGATATATGAGACCCTTGCTCAAAAAAAAAAAAAAAAAAGACAGTAAGATGATATAATCTCCCAGCAAGTAATCACATACGCTGATTTAAATCTGTCATTTTTAATTCTTAATTATTAACAACACCTTGTTTCACTCTAAAAGTATCCTATATTGGACAATAAATTAAATGTCAACCTACGAATAAACTGAAAGTTTGATTGCCGTGTGCATGGCCATCAGTTGCCTACCCTTTAACCTTCTTGCTCTCCCCTGCATAACAATGGAAGTTTCTTAACGGAAATGTCTCACAGCTCTCATATCATTGCTGGTAAAGCATAGAATCCCCTTCCTATTTTCCCCCTACTTACTACATTTTCTCATTTCACCCTAGACATTTATACCTCTCAGCTCCTCTTCAATTCCCAAGAAATCGGGGGAAATAAAAGACAAAGAAAGAGGTTCACAGAGAAGACTTGGTATTAGATGAAATTAAAGTAACTGAAAATTTAACACCCATTTTATTTCCCTGTTACCCTGTTTGGTACCTGATTCTCTATCCCCAACAAATCTGTTTTCAAAAAGTATCCATAATTTGATCGATATCTCAATTGCCCTGATTCGATTATATGAATGTATTAAATTATCACATGTACCCCCAATCATGTACACATCTAATATGTATCAATAAAACATTTAAAAGATCTATTAAAAATAGTACTTAATACAATCAATTTTTCATATTGTTATTTAGTTCTCTTTCTATATACATGTATATACATATATATTACATATAAAACTTATATGTAAAATTTAAAAATGCCAGTTGGTGACAAGACAAAAAAAAAATGCCAGGTGGTGATAAGTTACCTGAAAATAACAAATCGGGATAGTAAGATAAAATATGCCAGTATCCTTTTGATTTGCTGGTTAGAAAAGGCCTCTGTGGAAAACTGGTATTTGAGTTGCACTCAAATGATGAGAAAGCATCAGTCATGAAAAGAACCAAGTAGAGATTTAGGGCAGAAAAAATTACAGAAAAGAAAGAGAATACAGAGAACATAGGGAGTCAAGTACAGGATTCCTTTGTAGAAGTGACCATCCTTGGCATCTAGATGGAACCAGCTAGGCCAAGGACCCTCCATAGGTTCTGTAGACTAAGATGGACAAAACTCAGTTCCATGAACTCTGCATTATCACAACTCTGCATCACCAATTTCAGGAGAATCAAAACCAAATGCAAGCAAAAAAGTATTTTGGTGGGGAAGAATTCTGATTTACCTTGAAAAGACTGACTTGAAGACAATTCATTCAAAGAGACCTGGACAAGAGAAGCACGTGGACCAGCTCTGAAGTCGCAGCTAACATGAACAACCATCAAATCCTTGAGTACAGCAGGAGGCAGCCTTTGGAGTGCTTTGCAGAGAGGACCATCCTCTGGATGACCCTTGAGGTTGCCACCTCTGTCCTATGTGAACACATCTCCTCTGGCACTTTTCTCCTTCTTTCACTCTCTAGCAATCTGCTCCAGCACTTTTCTTCTCTCCGGTCGTTCTCCTGCCCCTCCCAAACTTGTTTGTCATAAAGGTTTAGTATTTCCATGGTGAGGAACTTTTGAATACATTTGTTTTATAGTATTTTTTTGTTTTCAGAAGATTGTTTTTATCCGTATCAGCAAACTAGAATATTTAAGGGTTGTCAGGAGGATTTGGAAAAAGTCTTGTCATACAGAGCCAGATGTCAAAATGACATTTGAGAAAATTGAATTCTACCTGTGTAGAATTTATTATGCGTTTTCTATTCATGTAATATTATTTTATTTTCTCATTTTGTGTGTGTTCTCTTACTGGCTGGATACATTCAAATGCAGCCAAATCCAGGCTACCAAAATATTTGTTAAATCTGTCTGTTCCTTTCAAGTTATATTGCTCCATAAGAAGCAATGCACTTCTAATTGTGTGACACTTATACACCATCATTTACTAGCCAAAACAAATTTTTATAACCTACTTTTTGGTCTTGACTATATTTGGAGACAGCCTTCTTCTTAACTCATTTGAAGAGCCAGGGATGAAATAAATATGCTAGCTTTTCATGATTGCCCAAGATGTATTACTTCTAAATGACATAAATATCAATAATTCCTGTAAATGAAATAGAAAGTCAAGTAGAGAACTAAAGTGGTCTGACTCATTAAATGGAAAACAGACTCTCTTAAAGGCATATGGAAAGTAACAGGTCATTTGTACTCTAGGAGCTCCTCAACCTACCAAGTTCATCAGAGATATAATCTTGTATCTGGTGGTTAATTAGAGTCAAACAGTTGAAATAGGAAGATATTACTGTTGATACTATGCTGCAGATTCATATTTGTATAAGAATCATTTTGTGAACAGGCCTGGGAACTTAATTTGAAATATTATTCCTATGGGAAAATGTATTCCAAGTTCTAAACTGCCTTCCAAATTAATTTGTGCTGTGAACGAGATTTGCAAATTAGAGGCTTATAAGGACAGAATGTGTCTTAGCTCTTCCTCCTCTCATTGCAAATGACTTGTTTTCTTATCCTGTTTGTGAAATAACCGTTCACTTACTGCAATTAGTTCACAATTTCTTCTGTGTACATTTGGAAGAGTGCTTTTGTATAGTCTACTTTTTCTATAACTGTCATTTTACTATGATATGCTTCTCAATGTCTATGGTTTTGAAAGGTCTTCTGATGAATGACATATGCTCCAGTGTTTTATTCACATATTCTACATAATGGTGGAGCTACATGGTTATATAATTGAACTTTACTTTGGCACTCTCTCTCATTCTCTCTCTTCCCACTTCCCCTCTCATCTTCCTCTCTCTCCTATGTAGTACCAAACATAAATATGAAATAATAAGATCATGTTTTTGTGGGTGTACTTATCTTTCTTTAATTATCACATATGGACTCTTGGACTTATTTTGAGTACTTCTGCTTTTCATGCCCTAGGACAGTAGTGAGAAATTCAAGTGTTTTCTTCTGCCTTTCTCTTTTCTGTCTGGCATTCTTTTTTGGTTTATTTCCTTGTTCACTAAATACCCTCACTTTCCTAACATCCCATCATTTGTGTTCCTTCTCTCCTTACCACCATTAATGTTCAATAAACTATTCACTTATATGTGGAGGAAAATATATCTACCTGGCTACAAATTTTCCTTTAGAAGACGTACAAACTTGCCTTTAGAAGAAATACACACACACACACACAAACACACACACATTCACACAAAGAATTGACAGTTCTGTTAAATATTGCTCCTGTCTCTTATACACATCTAGATGTGTATAAGAGACAGGGATTTAACATACTATTTAATCTTCTCAGGTCTGCTCTTTTTCTTTTTAGTTTTACTTTTCTCTCTCCAGTCATGAAAACTTAAAAAAAA
>NW_012103166.1:2613547-2793056 GCF_000951045.1 Mandrillus leucophaeus | reverse complement strand
CCTACAGTTTAGCCTATGAAAATCAACTTTGTTACTACTTTTTCCTAGATCACTTTGCTATAACCAGATATTCGAAAGTCTACTGTTCTCGGATTTTTCTGTTTCCCTGGTTACCAAACAGGGGCATGACTGATCTTTCATATCTCCGATATTGTTATATTCTCTATATTAACTTCTCTAGCTGAAATCTTCTCTAGTTGAATCTCTCCTTCTCCCTAGAAACTGCAGTCTTTAAATGTCTTACCACTTTTCCCTCTACTCATTACATATCACAAACTCTTTTTCTATGTTTGAAATACCTACAAATAGCATGTTCATACTTTGCTTTTCCAATATATTCAGTTGATCATTCTAACCTTTTACTCTTCCTGCCAAATTGAGAAACAGTAGAACAAAATTTTACTCACGCCCACCTACACACACCCCTCAAGAGTTCTGTGTGTGCTTACTCTGTGCTTTGTTCTGAACAAGATTCTATAGGGGGTAAATAACAAAAGCTACCATAGCCCCTGTCCTTAAAAAAATGCCAATTCAGGAAAACAGTGCATACAGATTTAAAACAATTGAAGGACAATGAAATGCTGTATGTAATTAAAAGCTAAGAAAATTATTGTCCATTCTCAATAGAACTACTTGAAAATCTGCTTTTATCTGATGTTACCAAGTGGGTAAACACACCAGTCTCAAACTATCATAAAGAGTCAACTCATGTGGTTACAAGTTTGGCCAATTTCAGTTTGTCTGATTCTCTATAGTTGCCCATATAGTTACACTGCAGAGATTTGAAAATGCCCCAGGTGACTGAATGTAACATTTTGTGCATTCTTGGGTATGATTCCTCCACATTGCTAGATAGATTCACCTAAGTTTAACCAGTTAGGGTGGGATGCCTTGAGAATTGTTTAAAGCAAAGCTAAGGAGCCTGAAAAAAAGAAGTCTCAAGGCATGAAAGAGACAGAAAAGCAAGTTGGTCACTAGCATTGCTTAGGGAGTAGGTGCAAACCTACTAGGTCCAATTGTCACATCTTCTCTTCTACCCTTCTTGGCAGAGCATGAAGAAAGTTCTACGTTGTCTTCCTTTCCATATCCTGGGCGGTTCCTGCCGAATGATGCTCCCTCTGGAGCTGCGCAATAAGGCAGCCTAGCTAGTAGCTACTCTTCACTCAGGAAGGCAAAGCAGATCAAAATTAGGCTCTGTACTAAATTCTGAGGATCATTTTTCTCTTTGCACCAAACATTAACCTGCTTTCAGTGGCATGTGCCCTGAGGATCATGTTGGCATCAGTGATAAGATGTGATAGTGAGTCAATGGTACCACTGCAAGGACACCACAACTTTGTTGTTATGCACATGAAGAAGCATTTGGTGGGAATTCAAGATGCAATCTAGACCTATAGAAAAGAGGCTCTTTGTTAGATAACTAAATCTTATTTTCAAGAATAACCTCTGTCTTCTCGGACAATACTCAGAACAACTGAGACACTCAGAATAGTACCTAAGGAAAACCAATGGCAAATATAAAAGCAACCTCAGCTATTAATATTATCTTTACTCATAACTCGGTGATGGGTCAGTCTTTTCCTATACATATTTAAGCGCATGGCTTTCTCTGTAAGTTTATCAAGTGCAACATTAACTCACCATACATTCTTTTCAAGTCTATCTCACTCTTTAAAATTTCTAAGTTTACTAAAGCAAAACAGAGAAGTGAAACTTTGAGAGGATCCATGTCTGTTTCTCAAAGATCCACTTCTACCTCTCAGACATCCATGTCTGTTTCTCTGGTATGTCAACATTTCCAAACTGCATGCAGGCTTTATCATCTTCAGAACAACTTAAATATTTACAAACTACATCCAACTCCCTCTGCTACTCACCCCTCTCCAAGTTTGACCAACTTCCACAAAACTACAATTACAACCTGCAGGCCTAATATACTTCACCAGGAACCCACAGTTGAAGTGCAACCAGTCATCTTAGCTGGAGTCCATCAAACTAGGTCAGATTGGCAAACAGGTTTGGTTTAGCATGCTGTTAGGTGATGACTACCTAAACAGCTAAGCTGAGAAAAAGTCAGAGACCAAGTCCAAGTGCAGAGGAAGTAAGTGCCAGTGTTACTTCCCAGGAATACGTTTTAAGGTTTATCTTTTTAGGAAGAACTGGAGTACATACCCGTATGTTGAGGGAAAAACAATATTACAGAAGAATGTAAAGGAAAAGAAATTGTTAATGACCGTTATTAAACACACTTAAAAACTCAGGGAGACACATTGCCTCAGTCTCTATTTGCCTAATGGCAGGACTTAAATTCTTTCCTGTTGATGACAGCACTTGCTTACCTGCTGAGAAAAGGCACCATCAGCAACCAGAGAACTCTGGGAAGAGATTTTATTAGCTTTCCACATATTCCGACCTTTTCAAAGACTGCTGCTTTTCTCTTCTTTATCTTGTAATTATAGGATTTATTGATTTTTGCTAAAATACTATTTAAGCAAGGACCCTAAATCCCTGCCTTGAGAGAGGGATACTTTGGAGCTGAGTTTTTCCCTGCATGATGGATACAATGCATCTCAGTAAACTGTTAGTTGTTTTCTTGTTAATCTAACTTTTATTTTCAGGAGAGTGAATCAACTAAGAATTTATAAAGGTTAAAAATAATTTATAATTTTTTCCCTTCAAATATGAAAAAATAAATGTAGAAAGATTGAGAAAAACAGGAAAAATCTCCATTTAGTTACCATGAATAAACAAGTGATTCAGAAAGTCAGGGTCATCATTGGGTATTTAAACCACTAGGTCAAAGTTTGTTGGGGATCAGCACATGAAAACAGTGATAAAATATCACCCTAAAGTTTGCTTTACCAATATTGATGGTGGAAGATATTTGTATAGTGAAGAGATCTAGCAGTCATGATTTTAGCCAAATGAGCACATTAAGCATCACTGAGAGTGGGATAACCTGCAGTAATATGCCTCTTACTTGGATTTAATATAAAGGATTCAGCACCATCCAGGAAGTATTCTTGCCAAAAAAAGTTTAACATGATTTAATTAAGCTTTGAGACAAGACATTCCATTTACAGGAAATACCAGAAGATAGAGGAACAAGTTAAAAGACACCACCAGAAACAGATCAATGAAGAAAGTGGTATGTCACAAGATAATTCATCTAGTCTCTTAAAAAAAAAAAAAAGTAATTTTTTTTAGAAACAGGATTGAGGACTTGCCTAGATTAAAAAAGAAAAAAGAAATATAATTAGAAAAGTTACCAGTTGGAGAAAAATAGTTATAAAAATATTAATGAGACAATTGCAGGAGTCGAATACACAGTATAGATGCTTTAAGGAAGTATTATTTTATTTATATTTTTAGATTTTATAATAGTGAATTTGCCATTATTAAGAGATGCTTGGTAAACACGTAGTGCTATCTATCTAATAGAAAAGCAACATTGGTGGTAATTATGTCAAAATATTAATTACTGAATTTTGGTGGTGAGTAGAGAGGTGATCATGATTTGATTCTTTCAATTTTTTGTGTTTTTGAAAAAATGTAAAATAAAAAGCAAAAAATGAAACAAAGTAATATAACATTAGTTTCTTAAGCTGAATACAAAAGCCCTGAGCACAAAGAAAAATGTTTAGATTCATGGAGGCCTGTTATCTTCTCAGGAGGACACATTGCTCCATATATGGTGCTAGACTTCTTTGGCCATTCTCTGTCCCTGATGACTACTTCCATCTTTCTGCCAGTGATAAAATACTAGGGGCTTTGATCCTTGCCTCATTAAATAGAGAATATTCTCATTCCACTCTGACCTGTGCTGGGACCAGTTTAAGGAGTAATCTGTCATAAGATCATTAACACAGCAACCGGCTAAGAAGGTGAAGATACTCATCCAAAATTAATTTCTTGACCTTTTCCACAAGGACCTAGGAAGACATATTTTAGCGTTCATAACTGGGGGAACAGCTCCACTTATATATTGTGTTTCCCAAATGTGGTAATTACAGAAACAGGGCCAAGAAGAAGGGATGCAAGGGGCAATCAACGTTTCAGGAATCCTCTCATAAGGGAATGCCTCAGGTTACATGTGAAGGATTGGTTTGGAGTGAAGCAAAGAAGGCTACTACTCAACAGCTCATGTATGGCCTCAGACAAAGCTTCAAAAATCTTGTAGAAACAGGTTCTGGCTGCAAAGCATTTCAGAAGAATTACTGGGTAATTCAAGTCACTATGGGGGGCAATGTCAAATGATTCAACCTTAATTCAGCACAGCAAGTGCTATCTAATAAATGAGACAATGCGTTACTTTAATCATGGTCAAAGGCAAAGATAAATACAAAGCCAAACATTTAGCAAACGCCAGTAAACTCTGAGTCAGAAAGGCAAATCCTCAGATTCATGAGTAACCTTTACTGGGAACTCAGTGATGTCATTTTGAAGGTGAAATAGATATAATAAGAAATCCTCTGATCCTCAGAAAAACGCATTTAAAAAAGAAAACCAATACTTATCTGCTCTCCCCTCTCATCTCTTTGCAATCTCCAAGGTGTAGACAGCTCTGGGACTACATTTAAGGGCCAGTAAAGGTTCACATTAATTTCTTTTTTAATTTATCTGATTGTTTTTAAAGTTTAACCTTTCCAATGATTGCTAATATGGAATGAAGTTATGACTTTGCAGCATCTTTGCCACATAGCCAGTGCGACACATTTTGAGAGGGGACAAGAAGTCACAAAAATCATGGTGTGAATTATCTAAAATGTTTTTTGAATAATGCCATGGCTTCATCATCACTCTGTCCTTTTGGAGATCAAATTTAATACATTGATTTCCAGGTACTGGTTAATCACTAGGCAAAATATAATCTATAAAAAGTGAAGGTACGTGAATATAACCTAGTATATAAGAAATATTCTGGCCGGGCGCGGTGCCTCACGTCTGTAATCACAGCACTTTGGGAGGCCGAGGCGGATGGATCATGAGGTCAGGAGATCGAGACCATCCTGGCTAACACAGTGAAACCCTGTCTCTACCAAAAATACAAAAAATTAGCGGGGCATGGTGGTGGGGACCTGTCGTCCCAGCTACTCGGGAGGCTGAGGCAGGAGAATGGCGTGAACCTGGGAGGCGGAGCTTGCAGTGAGCTGAGATCGCGCCACTGTACTCCAGCCTGGGCGACAGAGCGAGACTCCGTCTCAAAAAAAAAAAAAAAAAAAAAAAAAAAAAAAAAAAAAGAAATGTTCTGTAAATATTACAGTTCATTTAAATTAAACTTGAATTGGATAAGAGAGTGGGTAAATAGTTCTTTGCTAATTCTTGTGCTAGGGCTGGGTTGCAATGATGCAATATTCTCTACCTTATCAATTTGTTTTGAGGAATAAGAGATACTGTCCAAATAGTTCATTTAGTTCATATGAACTATTGTACCTACTAATCCTTCACAGTAAACTGATGAAATATGTATTATATTCCCCATTGCAATTATGAGAAAATTGAGGCTTAGAACAAAAAGGTTAAGCAACTTCCCCAAGGTTATACAGGTATGTACTGATAGAGGTAGAATTCAGATCCCAATCTTTGCGAATTCACATTAAGGTTAAAATTCTCCATTTATCAAAAAGTATTTCCCCAGAGATCTCTCATAGTGTCTTAATCCCACCACGATAAAAGGGCACTACAATATCATCCATTAATATTAGCTTATCACACAAGCTGCAAATGCCCTACTGAAAGCAGCTGTGGGAAAGCTATGTGTTGCTCCTGAGTAGAGATTTCAGAAGCCTCTAGATATACATAGGGTGGAAAGATTAGAAAGATTTTTTTCAGAAGAAGGTCTTGGAGGTTTTCAAGTTGATGACTGGGGGAAAGGGAGGGAGGAAGGTGATGGTAATGAGGATGAAAAGGCAGGAATTCATGGGAAGAATGCAATGCATTCTAAAGACAGAGCCGACATTTTTGCTCATTTTCATATTTTTTAGCCTGAACTCTGATTAGACTCATGGATCACCAACCATATCATCGCTACTGTCACCAAATTGTGTCTTTTTATATTATAAAAGTTGGCCAAACTCATTTAAAATTTTAGAAAATGCAGCATTTAGAAAAATATGAAGAAAAAATGTATATTCTCTGCCAAAATATGACAACTGTTAACATTTTGGTTTATTTCCTTCCAGCTTTCTTACCCCTATGCTTATAATTTGGAAATTTTGAAAAACAGTTGAAATGATAAAACATGCACACATTTGAATCTTGTTTTATGTTACATTATAAGCATTCCCCATGTTATTTCTCTATAGGATTTAACAGTGTAAGATCATTGCCAAGTTATATATATACATATACATATAACTTGCTTCTTTCTTTTTTACTCATTCTCTGTTGGTTTTTGTTTTTGTTTTGTTTCCTCCAAAAGCAGCAGTCGGGACATTATAAAGTATTGAGAAAACAGTCTATATCACAAGGGGCCTGGGAACAGGGTCACAATCTAACAACCTATGATTATTTTGTGCAAGAGATCACTTTCATGACCACCCATTTTTCTTTATCTTACTCTTCTAAAGGCTAACCTGGGAAAAAAATGAAAAATAGCATAAAATTAAAATGTCTGAGACCATACCTCTGGCATATTGCATTTAGCTTCCTCTAGGGGAAGAATACATTATTCATTCTACTAAAACCACCTGGGATGTCTGGGCCATAATCCTCTGGAATATGAACAGAAGGTCAAAATATTATAACTCAATCATTATTCAATCTTTGAAATAAGAGAGGATTATAAATCCATGCTGATATTAGTACTGTATTATCAAATACAGTTAGTAAAGTCAAATACAAATTAGTAAAGTCACTTCCAATGATCTATTTACCAATTTGATTGTGTTTCTCATTATAGGTGAATACTAAATAAGCAAATAGGCACAATACAACAGTAAGACTTGTGTTGCTTTAGATACAATGGAAAAGGTGATTGCAATATTTAAAAGAGCTAACATATATTGATTGAAATAAAACATTTATCTGAAATGTAACCTAGGTCTTGCAACAGAAATCAACATTATTGGCATGTTTTATTGCTATTATTGTTTACTTTTAGTTTATTTTTGTTTTTGCTTTTTGATAATGACACAAAGTTAATACAAAATAATCAGACTTTACTCTTGCCTCTTTAGAATATATGAGAGAGATCTTTAAATCTTTGAATTACACAACAAAACTGAGAGATGAAAAATTATTAGGGTTTTCTACACATTAATATTGGAAGATTCATCTCCATAAACATAAATGTGGAAAAAGAGAATATCATTACATGTATCCAAATGCATTATATGAATATGTAGATTTACAAAATAGATAATTTAGAAATGCTTGCTCAGTTTGTGAAGGTCTACGTTTTTTAAAAAAGAGAATATTTCTTTAGATATTCATTTCCATTATAAAATGCAAAATATAATACAATACATACAAAATTTCAGTATGAATTTCAAAAACATGCCTATGGAAAAAAGCAGGCTACATATGCAGTGTATGTAACATGTTGCAGCCTAAATAAATTTCTAGAACTCTGTTCATATAACCCCATGACTACACTAAAACTGATAATTTTACCTATTAATTATGCCTATAAATTCCAATGTATGATATTAACGGCCAAAATATAGTCCATATCATGCAGCCCTATGCAAAAAATGCCAGGTGTCCACTCAGAATATACTAAGGGCATGCTTTAGTCCAGAAAGGTTTTTTGTTCACACATTCTTGTAGCATACTTCTATGATCCATTAATATCCACAATGAATTAGCAACCTCAGAACACTAACCATAAGCCCAGTGGTTGTCAACATTCAAGTGTGTGTGAGTGGTAGCGTTTAATGATGAAAGAGGGAAGGACGGATGTACCAAAATCAGGTGTGGACATTAAAAAGAGTCTTCTAGACCTTACTCCCTTGCTTTCATATGTCAGGTAAGGTGGAAGGGATCATGAATACCCATTGCATTTATATTGTTAAAAACCTCATAGATAATTATGATTAATTTCCTTCAACAAGTACGATTGCCTTAAACATCTAATAAAATGCATGTGAACAAGTCTTTAGGAATTGAGTTTAAGATAATGTGCTTGTATTACAAAGTCTTACTAGTTGTGAAACCTCAACCATATTTCTTAGTATCTTTATGCCTTGGCTTCTTATCTGTAAAATACAAGTGCTTTTTACTTTTGAATTGTTTCCAGAATTAAATACATGTACATTTAGAAATATAGAACAATGCTTAGCACACCGTTAGTATACCATTTATACTGTTATTACATTTAATTTTACAAAATGTTCACCACCTAGCGAGGAGACAAAAAGACTCAGGTTCCTTTCAAAATTGGTCATCTGTCAAATGTAAATCTTTAGTTGAAACCACTTTAATGGGTGTGAGATGCAAAATTCTCCCAAGCACCTGGTCCTAGATGTCTCATTCGCACCACAGGCCGAACTCTGCCTCCACCTAAAGACAATCTTTACCTAGTTACCCAAGCCATTGACCTGTAGATCTCCTGCACCCTTCCTTCTCCTCCAAATTACAATATTTAATGTTATCAGGCTCTCTTGATTCTGGATTCTAAATATCTCCTGAATTTATACCCTTTTCACTTCTTCTACTACCATGGTGTTAGGTCATCGTTTTTCTCATTTGAATTCCAGTCTTATCTTTTCACCTGGTCTTTTTTCCATGACTGCAAGACCCCTTTGTTTAATCAGTGTTTGCCAGGGCCCATGGAAAGAGGGAAGAGTTGACCACAAAGGGGTAACATGAGGAAATGCTAGGAAGGTCTAGGGACTGATCAATATTTTAATTGTGGGCTTAGTTACCATGACTACTTGCATTCATCAAACAGTACACCAAATAGAGCAAATTTTACTGTGGGCAAAATTTAGAAAGGAAAAAAAAATAAAACAAAACAAAAAAACCCCACAAAATTACCTTCCCTTAATTTCTAATGCTTATACAACAAAAAACATCTGAATGTGGTCTAGTAGGCCTTTCATCATCTGGCTTCTCCTGGTACATCTTGTACTAGTCTCTCTCCCTCTATCTGCACAGAACTTTCTCTGCACAGTACTTGTACTGATCTTCATTCTACACCTCCAATGCAATTCTTTTCATCCCAGAGTATTCATGGCTGTCCAGAACGTTCTTCTCTGCTTCCCTCCACCTTTTACCTAGTTAACTACGACACGTCCATTAGACTGCAGTTCAAATGTCATATCCTCGAGGACATCATGCAAATAAATCTCAAGCAATATCACATGAAGAAGAATTTTGGGCCCAAAAGAGTAAAAGCTATAAACAAAAGCAAACGATGGGACAGGTGAATAGGTGTTACGGAAAGAATGGACTATCTAAAATATTTTATATAAGATATATATCAATATGCAATGGGTTAGAACTTTTTTTATCCTAAAAAAAGTACTGGTTTTCTCTGGACTTTTATCAGTCCTAATGGTACCTTGTGCTACTCTTCATGGGATTTATCACAGTGTGTAATCATATAATCTCTGTGTATGTGTCTTTAGTGGCCCATTTCCACCATGATCTCACAGGCTCTATAAAAGCAGGGACAATAAATAGATACTGTCCCACCATTATGTCCTTCCAGTTTCTAGCACAGAGCTTAATCAGATACATAATAAATAACGGAATGAATGAATTGTGAGTGATGTTTCCAAAAAATTAGTACAAAGCTGATACTACTCAATGACTTCCCTTGGTCTTCCTCAGCTTCTCAGTCGGAACCTACCCAATGCTTGGTACTCTAACAGTCTCTAAACCTCTGTTTTGTTTTTCCCTCTGCATGATATTTTTCTTTAACCCTTAATGGAAGCTCAAAATGACCGTCCCTAATGATAACCACATCCTAATCTCTAGTATCTGTAAATGTTACTTAATACAGGAAAAAAAGAAAGAGAGAGAGAGATGAAAAAGGAAGAGAGAGAGGGGGTAGGAGAGAGGGAGGGAAGGAGGGAGGAAGGAAGGAAGGGAGGAAGGGAGGGAGGAAGGGAGGGAGTTTTTCCAGCCTTGAGTAAGTTAAAGGTTCTGAGATGAGACTATTCTGGTTTATCCGGCTGAGTCCTAGGTTCAGTTGCATGCACCCTTACAAAAGGGAGGAAGAGGGAAATTTCATACCTACAGAGAAGGCCATGTGAAGAGAGAGGTAGGGATTGAAGCAATGCAGCTATAAGTCAAGGAACTCCTGCAGCCATATGAGGCCAGAAGAAGCAAGAAAACAGATTTTCCCAGAACAGCCCCAGAGGATGTGCAGCCCTGCCAACACCTTGATTTTATCACAGTCGTACTGATTTTACAATTCTAGCTTTCAGAACTGTGAGAGAATAAATTTCTGTTGTTTTAACCTACCTAGTTTGTAGTTAATTTGTTATAGCAGCCATCAGAAACTAATAGAACTCCCAGTCCCTTACTTCCCTGAATTTTGTATTTTTGGCTGTTTCAAGACCCAGAAAATTGTTACCTCTATTAGTTATACACTCCCCTCCTTTCCTCTTTCCTTTTTAAGACTGTGGTTCCCATCTCTCCTCACAGTATCCCATGTTAGCATCTATCATAGTACCTTGAAATTGTCCCTTTGTCTTTCCCCCTTCCCCAGTATGAAAGTGCCTTGAGTTTAGTAACTCCGTGTTATCTCTGTCTCCAGTGTTCAGCAATTTCTAAAGCACAGGAGGAAATTTCATTGGTGATGAGAGATAGAATTCTAATATAGCTTCTACAAAGAGGCCAGGAACAATTGCCTAGAAAATTTCGTTCTCCACAAAACTACCTTTGAGAGAAAAAGAAAACAGCATTAAAGAATTAATTTATTTGATCTATGAGACACCTCACTATAATGGAAAGAAGATGGTTTCTAAATTTAGGGAGATCTGAATTTTGATCCTGACTCAATTAGAAATTGCATGATCTTGGAAAAAGTAGTCAGTCTTTCTGTATATTGCATTCCCCAGCTTATATGAGTACACTAATTCTTATATTGCTGTGTTATGGTAAATATTGCTTGAAATAGCTCATAAGAATACTTTTATGAAATGCTTGGTGTCTAATAAGTTATTCTTAATAAGCCCCAAAACATATTGATGTCCTCTTACTTCCTGTTAGCTTTCTAAATGCATCTTGCTTAACAGTGATTTATTCAGAGAAACAACTTTGACTAAACTATCTAAATTAGCATCCCTGTAGCTCCCTACTACCCTGGTACTTTCTCATCATTCAGCCCATTTTGTAGCTCTTACCTAATTTGAATTGCAGTGTATGTATGTGTTCGTGTGTGTGTGTGTGTGTGTGTGTGTGTGTGTGTGCGCGCGCGCGCGGATTGTCTGTCCTCCGCCCTCAAATATAAGTTCTCATGAGGACAGAGACTTTTCTGCCTGTTTTCATTTGTGCATCCTCAGATCCTAGGAGTACCAAATAAATATGCTTGGATCAATACATCATTTGGAATGGGTAGATGAATTTTTCTCAGTTAGTTGTTCATAGCTCTACTTCATTTTACTGTGGAGAACTTAATAACTTGAAATGTTCTAATTGAAGTCTACCATTGTGTTATTATAGAACCAAGCCCAGAAATGAACAAAGGAAACAAAAAGTTTCTTTTATAAAAATAAAAAAATGAAACCGATGGGTATTATAAAGGTAATTTAAAAGTTATGACTGCATCCTCATCATACACGATCTTAACTATGAACCTCACAGGCATCTATGAGCACATCTACGCAAAAACCAGATTATAATAATCTTTGATAAATGCCAGAAGTCAGATGATACTTCAAATACATGATCATCAGTATAATAAAATATACTACTTCATTTTGCCTTTCTAACAAACGGGCTCCCTGTTTTATGAAATCCTCTTATTTTGTCCTCTAGTCAGCTCCACTCCTCCCTAAAATTAAAAATATGTATGATACTGTTTCTACAAACTCAGCTAAAATTCTGTTTTATTGATATACCTAATGTAAATGACGAGTTAATGGGTGCAGCACACCAACATGGCACATGTATACATATGTAACAAACCTACACGTTGTGCACATGTACCCTAGAACTTAAAGTATAGTAAAAAAAATTTAAACCTCCTAGAGATTTTTTTTAGCAACTATTATCCTCATAACCCCTAAATATGTCACATGGGACATTTTGTAGGCAGTAGCTGAATCTTTAGGAACCAGGGTATTCTAAGTTAATGGAAATGTAATTTTCTTTGGCTAAATTCTAGAAATTTAAGCTATAATGCATTTATTTTTCCAAACAAATGTTGACAACATTTTACCTTTATTATTGTGATTTGCTCTCAGATGGTTTCTTTTCCTTTATGCACAGAAAATACTAGCTAAATACCCTGCTGATTCTGAAAAGTAGTTTACCTTATATTCCTTTTAGCTTTCTTAACTATTCCCTTCAAACTAAGGAAAAGGAGGAAAAAAAATGGCTTCGAGTGGCTTTTTAAACACGTTTAGACTATTTCATGTTTAGGACAATGAGAGTATGTTCAAAAGAGAAAGAAAGAAAATGAGGGAGAGTAGAAGATATGGCACCCAGAGGGCAAAAGTGGGGAGAGGCATCATCTTGTAGAATAATTGTGGGAGTTGAAGCCACACGGAACCATTTTTTAATCCTGCCTATGCTGATTATTCATTATGTAACTCTGGGCATTTGGCCCTCTGAGAATCAGACTTCTCTGAAAAACTGAATAATAATCATAGAAAAGTTCTCATCAAATATTGGATCCCCTCTTCCAGTCCTATATTTGGAGTAGCTTTGCCTATTTCAACATCGGGAGCTCGGTTTTCTTCTCCATCAGCCCTCTGCAATAATTCTCAGTGACTTAAAATGTACATGTTAATTTCTTTTCTGGACTCTTTGTCTCACACCTCCTAGATTTCCTGAAATTCAATGACCTGCTACTTAAGGCAACCTGAGCTTAGCCCTCATGATCTTTCCTTTAGCTCTTGTCAAAGATCTAGATCTCTGATCCTCAACTCTTTAATTCTGAAGGTATATCTGCCCTTCCACCTACCTTATACCCTTCCTGTTAGTTGTTAAACACACACACACACATACATACACACACACACACACACACACACACACTTGCCTGTAGTCAGAATTCAGCTCTTCCCAGTCTTACAGGTATGCCAGGATTCCAGGATTATTTACTTCTCAGCTTAGAATAAATACTTTCACTCACCAAATATTTAATGGGTCCTATTACCCACCAATCATTGATCCAAGCACAAGAAATACAGAGATGAACAAAATTAATCAAGGCCCTGCCCTCAGGAAGCTTTGCTTACATTTTATGGTGAAAGATAAAAATATAACTATAAATACATTGTTGCATTGTGATTAAAAATGTAAGTTGCATAGGGGAGTAGAGAATGTAAGGGTGGTGCTGTTTTAGACTGGGTTACCTGCAAAAGCCCCTCCAGGAGGAGACATGATGGGAGGAAACACCATGCAAATGTCTGGAGGAAGAGCATCCAGGATGAGGAAAGTCCACGTCCATCATTCACACTCACCACTGGGGAATGCAGTGTTTTCTCATTCTCCCCCACATCCTATCTTGTCAATCTTGCGTAATGCTGTAGTTGCTTTTTTCTATAAATGAGCTTCTGAGTTCTGCTTGAGAAAAATCACAAAGCTGGATTCACTGGCTCTACTTCAAATTATTACAGAGGGTGTCTGGAAAGTCTGGCAAGCCTGGGACAGAGTAGGCATGCAACACATTTTTGCTGAATGAATGAATTTTATGGAATCCTATGCCTGAACCTACTTTTTCCAAAACAACTTTTATCATAAATCTTTTTGTAAACTCAGACTAAGAGCATTCACTGAGGATTTACATCCATGAGTTTCCATTTTACCTCTACATTTTTTAATATTATAGAGGTATCTTTATACACGATAAAGAAGAAGAAGAAAGAGGAAACTCTGAGAGGCAGTTTTCCAAAACCAGAGAGTACTATTGAAAATTTTTCAAGTTAAGTTTGAATAAAATCCCCCAAGGTTCCTGTAAAATCTCTGCGGAATAAGTTCACAATTCTGAGAGTCCCATTTTTAGTATAATCTTCTCTTGGCTTACTTGATAATTCAGCACTCTGAAATAGGAGAGTGTGAAGATTAAGCAAAAAAGTCCTACTTGAGCAAAGTCCCTAACTGTGGATTTTAAGAATAAAAAGTCTGAAAAAAAAGTTACTATTTGTTACAAGTTAAGTTTGGGAAAAAATACTTCCCTGTCCCTGTGTTTATGGCAGTGAAGTCTGGGACTGCTGAGCATTTCGGGATCATCAACCACATGATTAAACCAAATTGCCTCCAAGCTAATGCAGCCACTAACACTTCCCTCAGCAAAGTGCTTTCTAATTATTTACAAAACTGACGGGATCACTGTAAACAAAAGTGATTCCAGAGCAAAAGAAATTCGTAAGAAGTAAGAGGCTTCAGTCTCTCTTCCTCCTTTAGGTCCTCAGTGGCAAAATCTGATGCTAGGAAAAATAATTTAAGAGCCCTTTGTTTTCTCCCTGATCATTTTTACTGATACTTACAGTGGAATATTCACATTCATAACACATCATGGGTCAACTTCATATGGAAAATGAACCTTTCATGAATAGGACATATGCTCGAAGCTATTTCCCTAGCCCTGTACTAGAAGGAATCAGAGGCACTACAGTCTACGGCACTGTGACATTTTTTGGGATAAAATTTTTAGTCCAAATGTTTCAGAAAGAAGCTAAGGCAAATGGAGAAGATCTCCTTGATGCCTCCCTCCTCCTTACCCCAGCACCTATCACAGACTTTGAATCATCCCTACCATGATCCATAGTTAATACTGTGACAAAGGCATGCATTTTCAGGATAAACAATATTCAGAGGTATGTCTTTTAGCCCTGGAATGATGCTCTGTTAATTCATCCATTCATTCATTTACTCCATAAGCGTTTCTTGTGTACCCACGCTAGGCACCATACTGAGCACTGAAGAATTTGAGCAGAAAGCAATGTTATGGCTTCCTTTAAGAACCCATAATCTAAAGGGAAGACAGAATTATGAATAATGGAAATGCTATGATATTAAATTGTATTTTAGAAATTTTAACATAGTGTTGAGTGAACATGGAGTAAAAACTAACTTCCTTAGAAGGCACTTAATAGTTTTTCTGGGAGCTAACATTTGATTCAGACCCAGAAGTTCTGGCCTAGATATGCACATGAGGCAGTGTGTTTACTTGGTCAAAATATTAGCCCATTCCTCTCATGTCGGCCTAATGCATACAATGAAACTTCTGCTTTGGCCTTCTGGGGAACTGAAAATATAGCTGGAGCCCAGCTGAAATATACAACTTCCCAATACTCTCTAATCTCCTTAGATTCACCCAACTCTCCTATCAGTTTATAGCTAGGTTCCTCCTAAGAAATGACAAACCTCTTAAAAGTCAACACATTGAGCCAGGCATGGTGGCACACGCCTGTAATCCCAGCACATTGGGAGGCCAAGGTGGGCAGATCACAAGGTGAGGAGATTGACACCTTCCTGGCCAACATGGTGAAACCCCGTCTCTACTAAAAATACAAAAATTAGTTGAGCGTGGCAGCACGTGACTGTAATCCCAGCTACTCAGGAGGCTGAGGCAAGAGAATTGCTCGAATCTGGGAGGCAGAGGTTGCAGTGAGCCGAGATCACACCACTGAACTCCAGCCTGGGGACAGAGTGAGACTCCATCTCAAACAAAAAAAGACAAAAGGAAATAAAATCCACACATCATAAAGCTGTTATCA
The DNA here is from genome assembly GCF_000951045.1 of Mandrillus leucophaeus. Taxonomy (NCBI): domain Eukaryota; kingdom Metazoa; phylum Chordata; class Mammalia; order Primates; family Cercopithecidae; genus Mandrillus; species Mandrillus leucophaeus. The sequence goes on along the minus strand of NW_012103166.1, from coordinate 2,777,214 downwards.
ATATGACCACAATGCATGTAGTGCTTCTCCCAAGCCTCACTAACCAGATTAGCCTTATCTAGATATACATATAGGTGCTGGCTCAAAGGCACACACACTACCTGAAACCTGGCTTCAGTTCATTATCCCCTTTTGTGTGCTCTACACATTGTATTGTCAAATAGTCAAATATCCACTCTTATCCTCTCTTTGGGAACCATCCCTAAATTCCATTTAGGTCCTTAATCTGCTCCCTATGCACTCAGCCCCTTCCTTCCTCTGCTCCAGCTGTACTCAGAAATCCAACATCTCTGACAGTAGATTTACACATGATGCAATATACATCTAGAATATCATAAAAAGTCGCAGTGTTATTTTCAGTAAATGGTATTAATAAACAGACCCCACACTTAAGATATTGAGGTGGGTCATAGGCTTAAAGAACATAGAGGTTCAGACATATTATGCCCGTTGCACATGTATTAGGAATTAAAACTGACCCTCCAACTTATATCTTCTAACTCAAAACTCAGTTGACTTTCACCCCAACATAGCTGCCATGCAATGCAGGAGCAGAGAAGTCTAGTCTGTCTTTCCCAGGATGTGAAGTAGAGTTCAACTTGTTCAGGTTACAGCCTTAGAGTTAAAAAAATAAAAACTGAACAATGAAAAACAATTTATAATTAAGAGTTAAATTAAAAGCAAAGGCGAAAAGTAAAGATCGGGGCCAGATGATTAAGATAGCCGGGGCTAAAACTTAGAAGTAAAGAACATAGAGTGTGAAGAGGGACACAGTACCAAGGACTGGATGTTTGAAGTGGCCCTGAAGGGTCACATAACAGTGCCACCTGAAGGTATGAAATACTAAGTCATGCTTAGCCATCCCTCCAAAAGCAACAGTTTTAAAATCAAATATAGCTGGAATGAAATAATATATTTTCTACTTGCTATCTATGAATAAAAGTGGTCAAGAAAGCAAGGCAAGAAATACATACTTATTAGAACTTTTAGCCATAACACGAGACGACAGAACCTATGATTGCTATGAATTATTATTTTAATTTGAATAAGCAAGGAGAATAGCATTTAATGTGTAAGGAATCATATGGGCAAAGACTCTATTTTAGAATAGTTAAATAAAACAATATAAATTTATATATAGGTGTCTGTTTTAATTTGGGTTACTATCCCCTATCTTGGAAATAATTATTTTAGCATACTTGCTGAATTATGCCTCCATTGTCAATTTAGAACATCTGTTTATTTAAAATGAGGTTGTTTTTGTTTATTAGTCATTACTGACTATCAAAAAAGAGATAGTGCACTTGAATATTCTCAAGTATGTATAAATTGTACATGTATTACCTAGCAGGGGTCCATCCTCAATCAATATTTTCTCAGAATGATATTTCTCAGGAAGGAAGAAGATTTTAGTGAGGCTAACAAATTATTATCTTTCACAGGAGAACTTCAGGCAGGACTCTCATTAATGAATTGGCTTATAGCAGTTCCTTGTTTACAAGTCATAGCATATTCACTTATAACAGTAGGAAGCAGGCATGCAAAGAGCAGCTTAAGAAAGAGGGTGTAAAGAGAAGAGAATGCAGCGTAAAAGATGAAACCAGACAAAAGAGAATAGTTATGTCAAAGTTATGGCTAGAAACAACCTAAGAGGCTCTATGTCACACAATAGGACTCTGCCAGGACTGCATAAAAGGAGAACGATTCAAAGAGAAGGAAATCTTTTTTCTTGTAATCACGAAAGCCATTTACAGCTACTTTGATTCATTTCATGGTCTTAGGGACAATTATTTGGCTTTCATTGCTAAAGGTTCTCTTTAAAACAAAAGACTTAAGAGTAAAGAATTCATTTATTTCCTAGTAGCACTATACATTAATTTAGAGTGTGCTTTGTTCTATTAGGTGTAATTTTAAATTACTTCCAATCCACTGTAATGCCACTTTTGCAATTGATAATGTAAGTTTCATTCATTTTTTGCTACTCTGTCAAATAAATACAGAAAAGTTATTTCTTGGTTATATATAACGATAGTGCTGTTTAGGAAAAATAATTAAATGATACCATAGCTGCTATTTAATTATACTGGCTCTGCTGGGCTTAATAAGATTAAGTTACTTTCCTGTTTCACAATTCATTTTGTATTTCTGTCATTAATTCTATCAATTCATTTCAGGTTATTTCCTAGGTGTTTCTCAATATTTTGTATTCTCTGTTCATATCCCATAAAGAAAGCATGTGACCACAATTGAAATCCAGTTTTCAAGTGTTCTAGATAAGAAAAATAATGAGAAATATGTGCTGAGTTGAGTCATTTGCATTTAATATCGGATTCCAATATCAATATTGATAGATTCTGGAATGATAATACTTATTTACCAAATTAGGAAAGAGAAAAAATAGTCTCTGCATGTACTTGGCCAGTTCTCTCATACATAACCTTTTGCTTGCCAACATTAAAATCATTTTGAGGTACCCACTGAGTTTAATAGGAAGGTTCCCCCCAACCTCCAGGAAGGTCAGGTCACAGAATCACAATTTTAAATGTAAATGTCAAATTTCACTCTCCACACAGCCCTATTCAATTATTTTCCTAAGGGGATTTACAGTTTTTTCTCTAAGATTTGAAGTTAAGAGAGGTCTACATATTACCCCAAATCTTCAAGAAATTACATTATATATTAGGCAATTGTATTCTTCACCACAATGGGCTTGCAATCCAGATCATCCATAATTATTTTGGAGAAGATATCTTCTCTCTGTATTGCTTTTTTGTAATTTACATTAATCAAAGAATGGTTCAACATTGTTAAGTTTCCGTTGGGTCACATTAATTATCCATTTAAGTTCACATTGAAAAACAGACTTCAGTCGAATGTCTGGAATATACTTAGCACCAACACTGTAGAAGCACAAACTGTAAAATATACATAATATAATAACATGAAGTCACTAAATGTATATGTATACATGACTTATCGGAAAGCTCTGTAGATTCAACTTCTTGCTCCACTAGCCCCAGAGAAAGTATTCTTTCAGGATAACCTCATACAAGATAGAACTAAATTGTAGTCAAGAAATGCCTTATATTGAAAGACATTCTGAAAAGTTAAGTTTTGTGTATGTGTGCTTGTTGAGGAATGGGAAGGAAGTAGAAAGAAGTTACTTTGTTCTGCCTCCCAATACTCATGAACAATTTGTGTTCCTTTCTGGTACCAACATCATTTTAAAGCCCTATGATAAAAACATTGGTAATTGAGGATGCTGAATTTATAGCAATTCCTTAGTTGAAGTACTTCTTTTGTGTTTTGTGGTGTTTCTCTGAGACCAGTAAAAAGAGTACAGACCCACAGAGGGTTGCCTGAAAATGATTCATCTTCCTAATTTCTACTTAAATAAAATTCATTATCAAATTTTGACAATGATTGTAATGCAAGAGTATTAGTTTCAGCAAGGCTGCTTCAACCCTATTTCAAGCTTCTGTGGACTTAAACTATGAGAGATTCGTTATCAGAGTTCTTTCTAATTCAGATGAGCTCCCTGGCAGGTTATTGCCAAATATTACTCCAGTTCATTCACTGTAGCTCTTCTTTTATCTTCATATAACTTTGAAGTTCCTTTTGGAAATAAAAGTTTATCTTCCCATGAAACTCAGAAAATTTTTTATAGATGTGAAACAAAGAGCTTGAGATTTTAGCCATTTATGTTAGAATCTCTAAGCTTTCTATTCATAAAGCTACCCTTAAATTTTTAAAAGGAAGAAGGATGTACCTTGAATACAATAAATGATAAATGGTTATCGAATAAATGAAGGAATAAATGATTCAATAAAAAATACAAAGCTGAAACAGTAGATTGTCAGCATTTTTCTCTTTTGGTCTGCTAAGTTCCTTGTCTGAGGAGGTCATTCATACCATTTATTTCAAATGTACTGACATTTGATATATATTACAGAGCAGTGTTTCCCAAATAAGATTTTCCAAAGGTGGTAATAGGTATGTGAAACAGGTATGTACGATGGTAATAGGTATGTGAAAAAAGTTGTCTAGTTAAATAATAAATGGGAAATTGTACAGAATGTATTCCCCCACCCCTCTTTAACACCAAAGGCCATGATAATTTCTGTGATAGAGAAGCCTACTTAATTTCCTTTAACACATCATTTCTCAAAAATATTTTACCATAGAACACTGTGAATATCTCCTAGTACACAGCCATTCATGGAATATTGTTTTGAAACGATTGCTACGTGGGATTTCTTCCAATTTTCGCCACTCAAGTTTCCTAAATACCATATCTTAAGCCAATTATTTTAAGACTGTTTTAAGAAAAGTATTTTTAAAAATTTCTGACAGCATAAGCACCTTCTTGTATCTGGAACATCAGTAGGAACTGTCAAATGATCTCATTAAAACAGCAAAAAAAATGACATGCATGAAAAGTAGTAAAATATTAAGTGATGAGGTTGGGGATAATAATTATACTCACTAGGACATAGTCATTCCTTGATTTCTTGACTGATTGATTGACTGACTTAATGCATTTATTCACAATTACCCATGCGGCAGACACTGTGGTGGGTGATTTTTTATATTTAAATTATGAGCATTGCCAACACATCAGCCATTGCTCGAGATCGTGGGATGGCTAACTATGGCCTACAGAGCAAATGTGGGCCATTGTTTATTGTAAATAAAGCTTTATTGGAACACAGCCCTAGTGGTTTATTTACATGTTGCTCATGATTGCTTTTGCACTAAAACGGCAGGTGTTGAGTAGTAACAACAGAAAACCATCTGATCTGCAAAGCCCAAAATATTTACTATCCAGCCTTTTACAGAAAAAGTTCACTGACACTTGTCTTAGATAATCTGCATGTTAAGTCAAATGATCCCTGCAATAAGACTTTAAAGAATGTACTGCTCTCCTTGTTTCAGACATTAAGAAGTTAAATTTCAGCATCCAGTGAGTGATTTGTCTTGCTTTACTTAGGCAGTAGGTAATGTATCTGGGATTTAAATCTACGTGATTGAGTCAGGCATGGTGGTGAACTCCTGTAGTCTTAGGTACTCAGCAGGAGAAGATTTCTAACCTGGGCAACATAGCAAAACTGGCTCAAAAAAATAAAATAAAACAAAATCCACCTGGTCAACAATGAATTCCACTAGCTCTTAAACACTTTAGGTATCATAATGGTACTCAGCACATTAATTTTGGGGGAGGGGAGGAATTAAAACATTTCTGAAATATCTTTTATTTATCTGAGTAACCAAAGTAAATTCCATTTTATAAATTAGTCTTCTATTTGCATGGATCTCATTAGCATATTTCAAAACAGTGCACTTGTGTTCACTTTTGAGTATCTGCCTCTCCATCACAGGCATTACTGTGGCTAAATAGCTCCTCTGTTTCAAAGCCTATAGTTCTCCCTCCCTGGACTATTCCTCATGCAGACCACATTTTGTGAAACATTGCTCTGTTATGCAAAGATAAAACATTCCCATTTTTGACATATGATTCAGTTTTTTATTCTTATTAAAAATCTGGAAAACTACTTCTCTTTGATGGCCTTTAATTTAACTTAGCATTTGATTTATTTGTTTGATTAAATATCTTGATCTTTAGAGTATTATTTTGGTTGATTCATCTAAAAAGGGGTATTTTACTATTTAATCTTTATAGACAAGGTTCATTTTCTTTTGATTTTGTTTTTATTTTTCATATTGAAGGTAGAAAAAGAAAGCTTTTGTTTCGATCCATTGGGCGTATGTTTTGGTCTCTGGAGAACACAACAGATTTAGCCATTTCTAAAATGAAACAAAGAGGAAAGTCAATACCAAGAGGTTCAGAGAAACTTCTCAATTCAAATCAAATCACTTTAACAAAATCTACGAAACATCTAAGAGCTGTGGTGCTATATATGGAACACGAGACAGTGCCTGCCTGAAGGAAGCAATACTTTCCCATGGGGCAGAACTGATACACACGCTGGAGAAGAAAATAGAGGTGGCAGAAGATGCTTCTTCATAAATGTTACGGGATATCACCTATTTATCCTTCAGTCGGAAGATTTCTGACTGTTTTTTATTTCAATGCAGTAGTAACAGCAAAGATAAACTAACACAAAGACCAATCAGCACATTGGTGCCAAACAGAAATGTCCCTGACTCTGACCTCGATACAATCTAATGGGCTTCCCACTTTGGTGAGTAGTCTCTGTTTATTCCTTTTCAGTCAATATTTATTTAACTAGCTATGTCATAATTATTAATAATCAGTAAATGTTGATTAGTTCAGAATAAACTATTTAAAGAAATAGAAAAATACAAACTTACACCTTGAAGAAACACTCAGTATCAATCACTCCCTCACTCAGCATATAATTATTCCATGCCTAATATATGCCAGACACTGTGCTTGACTCCACGGGACACACCAATAGACCCTATCTCTACTTGCTGGAAAATCTGCTGCCCAGTGAGAGAGAGAAAAGTGTTACAAAGACGTAACAAGGTGAAAAATAAACTGTTAATGGCTGACATATAATAGCTCCTTTTGAGAAGAGAACTATTTTTAAAAACGTGCCTTGATAGGCCACTTTGTATAGAGGATGAGCCCTAAATCGTAGGTGTTTTAGAGACCTGAGTAACTAAGCCTAAAGCTAAATTGCATTTAGAAGTGAAAGAACCAAAGGAAGTGGCTCACTCAGAAGACAGTGGAAATGTGGTTGCTACATACAGAGGAAATTCATCAGGAACTTTCAGTTGTGGGACAGCCAAAACAATAAGCATAGGAATGCCTAATATGTAATCTTAAGTTGAGTCTGTGTCTTGGGGAAATTAGAACCTCCTTACGACCTGCCACATCTTCAGTGAGTTCTTGTTGTTACTGTTTGGTTCACTTTTTGTGATTGTTTTGATTGATTGATCAATTGATTGATTCCTGGGGAAAATGAGACAGGGCCAAGTTTCTCATTTAAATTAAATGTTGTTTAGAAAAAAAGACAGCTTTCATGACTCCAGAGGCAGAAATGACCAAAAAATGTAATCTTCCTGCAAATACATAAACATTTGGGGGAGTTTGGGACGGGCTTTAGTTTTGCACAGGGCTATACGACATGGAAAGTTCAAATAAGAAGAGCTTATTTAGTTGTGTTCTGAGTAATACAAAACCAAAAATGCAACTTGGAAAGTAATGTCCCTCCATATATATACACACACGTATACATATTACATACAAACTTATAAATATTAATGATTTGCTAGATAACATTATGTACATTATGAAAAAATAATAGATTCTGTTCTCCTGGAGTAGAATTCTGGAAGGTTTACCAAAAGAGTAGACAGAGATATAAAGGCCATTTCATGAAGGACAATGAATACCATTATGGAAATAAAGTATGCACATGAAACAGTAACTCAGTCCTATGGGACCAAGAGATGCTTAGATGTAAGTCAGAAAATAAGACTAGAAAGAAATGGTTGTGACTTAATAATGAAGCAGCCTGGATTGCAGACTATGGAGTTTGGACTTTAGACAGTGAGAAGAAAGTGCAGAGCTTCTAACAGAAAGTAATATGATAAAAAAAATGTTGATAAAAACTATCTAATGGTAATAGTTTATGACAGTTAGAAACTGGAGGAGGAAAAAAACAGACAGATGAGAAAGAATGGTGATCAATACGACAGCAGTTGTATTTGGAATGAAGATCATAATGGGTACAAGAGACACAATGGAGAAAACAGTGGACTCTGTTAATTCGGGAGGATATACATCTGAATACTCTGTTTTAATTTTGATAATACCTAGTGTATGAATCTTGTTATAAACTAAGATTTCACCTCCCACTCTGGAATTTCATCCTTGTTTTTTATCCTTGGTTCAGAGCAAGACTTGTGACCTAGATTCAATCAATACAATGTTTTCTCTGAGGACTTCCAATAGGTGACCCTATAACCCAAAAACAGATAATGAGAAAAGAACTGTAATAGTGACAACAGCATCTGGCACCAGTGTTTTAACATATTTCCTGAAAGAATTGAATGCACTTAGTGTTTTCACATTCTCATCGCCCATTATCTCCTCAATTCTCTTCAAATGTGTTCTCATCATTAGCCCTTGACTGAAAGAGTGCTTGCCAAAGACAACATCCATTTGATAAGTCTGAGTCATTTTCTTCCTAAGTTTCCACATTTCCTCCTGTATCACGGGAGTCTCATTTATTTAACAAGTTTCCCTTATAACAAATCTCTAAATGTTAGAGTTCTCCAAGATTAAGTCTTCAGCCCTCTTCGCTTCTAAATTTGGGCCCACATGTTGAATGAACTAATTCCATTTTATGGCTTTAAATACCACATAATATACTTAAAATTATATTTTTATTCCTTTCCTTTCCTCTGACATTCCTATGCGGCTGCTTAATAGTCATTTCAAATTTAGTATATCAAAAATAGAATTATTGATTCTCACTCTCCCTGATTCTCCCTCAAGTTTAGTATCTATCTAGACCAACAATACACTAGATAGAGCTTGCTAGACTAGATATATATTAGTCTATCTATAATATGCATTGTCCCATCTATGCATATTTAATCACCCTGTACTTGCTAGATAGGTACTAGTCTGTCTAGCGAGTTCTAAGAAGCAGGAACCTGTTTCAGCTTGCTCTCCACTGTTATCTGCTGCCTAGAATGCTGACTAGCATGGAGAAGGTACAAAATAAACATTTGATAGATATATGGATACTTACATGAGGATATCTAACAGGCAATTAGAAATACCCCCTACATTTTGTTAGTGAAGATATTGAGGATCTCCAAAATGAAATGAATTTTCCTAGGTCACAGCTCCATCAGTGGCAGACTTGGCTGACCTGCTGATCGACCACATCAAGCAGTTTCATCACCACATGTCCCTATACTTCAAGTCTTCAAAAGTGCTTTGAGAGTTACTGAGTCTGTTAAAAATCTTATCTGTTTCTATACTCAATATCATATTCCTCACCTGCTTCTGAGTTTGTCCAATATACAGGAGGGAAACACATTTGGATGTCAGGAAGAACAAAAGGCTCTCCAACCAGTAGTGGATGTCTATGGTGGTGTTTCTGACTGACTAGTAGCTGAATTCTCATTCTTTTTCAGGTTATGCCTCGATACACACATTTTGGTCAAAACAAGACCTTTTCTCTTGCTACAAAAGCCAGTGTGTTCAAGCATTCCCTCCTCTTTCTTCGTGGTAGCCAGGTTATTCCATCAACCAGAGACCCCTGCTCAGGACCTTGAATCTGACAGTAGGAATATGGAGACATGGGACTCTCAAAGAGTAGGAATTCATGGTGCTGGTGGTGAATCTGACATAGTGAAGGAGGAGTTACGCATACTGTCCCGTGGTCAGTTATCAGTGGTAGCATTCTAAGCTGACATCTCGTGGCAGAACCTTAGCTATTAACACAGCTTCCATTCCTTACTAGCTGAGGATGCTTGTCTGCTGATTCTGCTTAAATTAGCCAGAGTTGTTTTATTTTATTTTTTGTGTGTGTGACTTAAAACACTGACTGGTTCATCATTGTTTTTACACCTTTTTTTGTAGTGTCATCCACTGACTGAATAGCACTAACGCCAGCCCACTTCCAACATTTAAAGCTATCTTGTTTATGTCATGTTACCTCAGAAACCAGTTTGTTGTTTGGTTTCTTAATCCAATAGCAAGGTTCAAATTGAAGGACTAACAGCTCACAAGTAAGTCATCTATGGACCTCATCTCATTTTTGGATTAAAACTGCATTCTAGGTACTAAAGTATATAGGGGTAAAAATTTTAGACAACACTTGAAGAAGAGTTATTTTGTAACAGAGAAACTTGTGCCACCAGCCTTTCTTTAAAACACTGTATGCCACTATTTCTTTAGTAAAAACTTATTTAGTGGTCTAAGTTTCAGCTTGTTCGAATGCTTTCCGAGCACCACTCTCTTGCCTACACTCTATCACCAACAGTGTCTCTCACCATCTCCCATGTAAATCTTCTGTCTCACAGAGAGAAGGAGTGCGTAATACGATCTAACAGAATTTGGGACATTGGCCAACTTTGTTCATGGGGTTGCAGGTGGTATGACGGAGCCTTATGAGGGAGAGAGTCCTGGCTTAAATTTTGTCCTAAGTCAGGTATGCAGGCAGCTTTATCAGAAAGCTCTGCATTAGTTAGGTATTAGGATCCATAGGCAATTCTGTCTTGCCAACTTCATGAGAGAGAAACAATTGGGACAAGGCAGTACTTATAAATTTCTCAGCCTCTTCCCATAGGCTGCCTTAACACTTCATCCTGATTCCTATAATATCTTATACTAGTAATGCTTGGACTTTCTCTCAAGAAAAAAAAGAGTATATAGACATAAAACACATATTTGTGTTCATAAACACACATGGTTTTACATAGAATGTTGTGAAATTCACACATTAACCCCCAAGTACATCTATTACAAGGCACCATCATCCTGCTTATACAGTCATTTATTACAACACTTGGAGCACTGTGCTGTCCTTGGTAGTTTTCATGATTCCTACTATTACTCTTTGAGCTCCATAAGGATAGGAGTACCTTATTATCTTATTTATCTTTTCATTCATATCACCTTGAATAGTCTCTGCCATATATTGGACACAAGAAATGTATATTCAAGGAAAGAGTGATTCAATCTTTCAAATTGTTGCCAATAGATGAGACTAGCCAGGTGCCTCATTATCCCACCTATGCATATTTAATCACCCTATATACTTCAAAGATCTTACCTGTGAAGAGGATGTACAAACTCCTCTTATTTACTAGCAAATTATGAGCACTGAATCTAGTAACAACTACTAAAAGGCACTCTACAAATGTCAAGAGGAACAACTGTGTTGATGAAATACAACGATTTATATAATTTGGGTAAATACTATTCATTTGTCTCCCTGGGTGTTTCAAGAAAGAGAAAATTAGGCATGGAGGCATTTCAGAATAATCCCATTCCTCCAACAAAGCAAGAAGGACATTGTCAGTGAGAATAAGCACCATAACCAATCTCTTTTTTATTAGCATCTCCTTCTGCTTGTTCTCCAGATATTGGGAAATCCACTTAATCTACTATGTAAAGGCTGAGACAAACGAGGCAGATAGGAGTAATGCCCTCACTTCACTGGGACATGAGAATAACTCTGAACAAAGAAAGTTACCCTCTGACTCCTATACTGAGCTTATGAAGATCATGTATTTCATAAAATCAGATCTCACATTTCACACCTGTCTGAGATGCTTTCAAAGCCAGAGAGTGCTTCCTCATTGTACAAGATCTCACAGTTGGTCCAGTGCACTTAGGTGGGACACCACTCAGAATAAGGCTAATGCCAGACCTCGAGGTGAGACAATGAATTCCCAGAGTGACTAGGCTGATGAAACATGAGACTCGAATCTTTTGATCCAAGAACAAAACAAGTGACTTCTTTGCCTCCTTTCTTTCTAGTCAAATGAGATTTGCCTGGCATTTCCGCAGCATCCACAGGTTGCCAATTTTCTAATCTCAAGAAGGTGCAACCAGGAATTGGGAAGGGCTCCCAGAATATACCTGCCCTCTGTGCCCATACAGCACACCTGGGAGCACTAATTTTAGGTTCTCATCAGCTGTGACAGCAAAGCTGTGGCATCAGTTAATTCATAATCAGCAAAGGGTAAGTGTGCTTATATATTGTATGTTAGGAAGTCAAGAGGAATCTTGTACAGCTTTTCACTTAAGTGTCATCATTAGCCAGGGGATGCTTTCAGGGGGAAGTAGTGTTAGGTTTAGGTATACAATTGTTCTAGGAAGAAACTGAATAACTTCACAGGTCCCAGAATAAATAAAGTACCATCCTGGTGTATATCTAGGTACTTCTGTCACAAACATGGAAAAGTTCCATGATATCTCCTTTTGTAAAATAATAAAATGCAGATATGTCTGAAAGAATAAGTGTAAATATATTTAAATTATGTAACATAAAAAACAAAAGGAAATGTATTGGATACCTTCTTGTTCTCACTTTTATAAACTTAGGTAAATTACTTGGTCCCTCTGAGCTTTAACATCTCATCTTTGAAAACGAAGATGGAAAATATTTTACAGGGTTATTTAGCCTAACACATAGTAGGCATACAAAAACATGTTCACTTCTCTACCAACAAGTCTAATAAAGTGTTCATTTAATCTGAAACCCACTGCCTTCAGTTCACAACTCATGACTTGAATTCAATAGTGTGTTTGACTTTTATAAATTCACACACAATTCACATAATTTACATTTCAACGACTGGATCTGAGATGCAATGAAGGTATTCAATACTGAACACTGCAATCAAGGCATGGCACCTTACTTAAGCTAACAAATGATTACCCTTCACTGCAGACCTATAATTCATCAATTTGCTCCTTACAGAAGCAGAAAGGCTTAAACTAAAGCAACTGAGGGCATCAGGACTCAGAAAATGTTCCTGAGATTCTTCCCTAGATGCTCACAGGAACACACTGCCTGACTCTCTTTTCTAACTCAGTAATAATAAATGGATTTGCAGATTCATGGAACTGCTTCATGCCTACCCAGATTTACTGTCTGTTTAAGGCACCACATGAGTGTGTTCTTCCCACCAGTCAGATGAGTCGCTGCTCCATCAGAGTTCTTGAATATGCCAGAACTTAGGCTCTAAAGTGGGGCAATGAGAAAGATAACATGTGGGCACCTATACATTCTTCACTCTCTCTACTAAAAAGGAAACCAAAAAAATGGCCTTCAGTGGCATAAAGAGTGAGGCTAATAAGACAACTAGTTAAGGAACTCTTTAGATAGTCCAGGGAAATTAAAGAAGAGCCACATTTCTAGAATAATTTATGGTAGTTCAGATCAGAAATCTTGTTGATCCTTTCCAAGTTACAACTAGTGTGTCTTCATCTTTAAGCTTTTACTTAGAGCCAGACAGTCAGAAGCTGGGAAGTGATGAATTTTAATTCACACTTTAGACAAGGAGAGATGATATACAGATAAAAATTTACCATGAAAGCAATATTGAATAAGGTACCAGGCTACAGTTTCTTCCTTTGGGTTTTCAGGGTTTTTAAAAAAATTATTATTATTGTTATCTTGACTGTCTATGTATGTGTGTGTGTGGGCTTAACTGTTTTGTACTGATTTCCCAGTAAAAAAAATGTGGCTGACCTTGTTCATCAGTGAACTCACTCATAATTCTCAAGCTCTTTCCATGCCACCTCCTCTATACAGGCTGTGAAAGTGAAACAATTATTTTGTATCACCTACTGCAGGTAGGGGTGATCATGAGATGCCGAATCCAACAACGATGTGGTCAGTGAGATGCAAACCAAAGTTTGCTGAGGGCTTCTGGGAAGGCTTTTAGGTTTTCCTAGAGTAATGGGTAGCATAATCCCTTTTCCTTCTCCTTATGCCTTGCTGCCTTTAATATGAACATCATGCCTGAAGCTAAGGCAGCTATCTTGAAACTATGCAGCAACAATCACTAAAAAAAAAATTGCAGAAATACTTACTGACTTTGACATAATTAAGCAGCTGACCAATGACAAAAGATGTCAACCACTAACCTTATTAGCAAGAAAAATAAATATCTATTTAAGATTTTAAACATATTTTATATTAATTATTGCAAATAAATTATTACTCATACATGGTACTTTTGAGTAACTTTTCTATTATTTTCTGTATATACTCTAATACATTTTACCAAAATAGATGGCTCTTGTAACCTGGGCTAGTCAGAGCTACACAAGATTATTTACTATGTTTTGCTGGACCATATTGTGAAAGCTATAATAATTTTTAATGGGGAAAGGGTTCCACAGATCATAATGTATGAGTAACTAGGGGTGATCTGTTAAATCTAGCTATCAGTAGACAGAATGTGGGAGGAAATAAGAATGAAATTCCAAGACAATCAGAAAACAGCATATGAAAAAGAGAGAGAGAGAGACAGAAAAAAACAAACAAACAAAAAAACTAGGATGAAAAAGCCAAAATAAAAAGCTAATGAGGAAAACGAATGGAAAGATGGATCCTGAAATTAAACTTCTAAATTCCAACCTGGACATATTATGAAAAAGGCTGGCTGAGGCAAATGCCATGGATTCCATTTCCATGCTACTTCTTTCCTTTCACTTTTTATTCCTGACAAGCAGCTTCAATCTTGTATCCCCACTCTTTACTTCCCCTCAAGTTTCCTCTTTCTGCCTTGTCTTTCTCACAACTCCAGATTGCTTGGATTGACTGATAATTTTTCACCATGCCTACAGGAAGCAGCAATGATATAGTAACGATGACAAGAAAAATGTCAACTGCAACATTAAAATAAAGGCTATATCTTCTCCACCGAGGGGATGAAATAAGGAGCATAGGATTGAGCACAGTTCAAATTCTGCTGTTGAAGAGGGAACATGTAGAACTTGTCACTTGGCATAAGCTGTGGGGAAACAGGGCCTTAATTATAGGTTGTGAGGAGTAGATAGCTATTACATTCTCAACCTTGAAAGAAAAGTAGAACCGAACAGAGAACTAATTACTCAAATAAAACAAACATATACTCAAATCTATGGCATTGTGCATCGCTCAACTAAAATTGCTAAAAGGAATGGTAGAATACTCAACCTCTGTATTAAAATTAATTATAATGATTGTGTTTAAGTACTCAATATAAAAGTGTTTGCAGCTTGTCTAATTCACAGACTCTCCTTCATTTAAAATCTGGTGATAAAAATGATACAGAGTAAATGATAAAACATAACAGCCCTCAATTAGTTTTTTAATAAAGTTTTACTTTAAGGGAAACAGACATAGGAAAAGATGTTATTATATGTTTTAGGGTATTATAGGCAAACAGAAAATAGAAAGTATACAGAAACAAGAAAAAAAGCAATTAGATAACTAAGGACAGAGATGTTTTTGGTGTCAATATTTTAAGAGTGTTATGCATTATCTTTCTAGTCTCATCCCCTTCTGTTTTTGTGTAAAGCTCAAAAACAATTGAGGGTTACATAAAGTGAATTCCCATAACTCATAAGGACATATCCCACAAGTGAACCTTGACATCACAAGAACAATATTTAGAAACCTAATTAATATATTGCTTTTCAGTGGCAGAACAGGAAAACAAGGCACAGCTTACTAAGTCCCTGTTCTTTGATGTGTGAAGCACAAGTTGTACAGTCTGAAACTGTCAGATCATCATATGTTGTCTCCACATCCCATAGGGACTAGGGAAGTAGCATGAAAAAAAAAAAAAAAAGAAGAAAAAAAAAACAGTAGAAATTGTGTAGAAGAAGAAACGAGAAGAATTAATTTATAGAAGTTTTATATCACATTTTGTATAGAAAGGAGAAATATTCAGTAAGCTTTTAAAGAAAATATATTAATCTTAACAAAGATTAAGAGAGACAGAACAATAAAAGCATGTTTCTGCTATAGTTAATAGATAGGATGGAACAGGAAGTAGAGAAGAGAACAAGGTTTAAAAGTCAGGTTAACAGGACTGTAGTTCTGGCCAGGCTAATACTTGCTACCTAGGCTAGAGATTATTAACATGAATTTCTATACAAACAATGTTTATTTTTTTTTCTATGTACATTTTCTAGGTGAGAGGGGCCATAGTTAGAATCAAATTCCCAAAAGAGTCTATGATCCAGAAAACATTAATAACCATTCTCTAATACAAATCCATTATTCCATCTGTGTCTTGCTTTCTTCGTCTTTATAACAGGAATACCAACATCTATCCACCTTTAATTGTTCTGAGGATTTAGAAAGCATACTAAGGAGAAAAAACTTTGGAAAGTTGATATGTTATTTAAATATAAGTTAGTCTTATTATTTTCATACTTTTTTAGAAAATTACTTTTAATATGAACATGTAGTTTTCTATGAATTCATCGAACAACACAGTTCAAAATTTGGCTCCTTCTTCATGCTGTATGAGATAAATACAAGATTCTTTAGGTAATATATCAGTGAAGAAAGAAATATCTTCTTATGGTAGTATATCTTGCTACTTTAAGTTATCATTATTAAAGATTAACAACATTATTGTCAACCCAATGGAAACAGAATGATTAAAAGGAATCTCTTATGTGGGATAATATAGATCAGTATTCACTGTTTGCACAGAATGTGACAAATATAAGCCAAGAAATAAGATCTTTTTATGATGATATCATGCAAAACAATACAGTTAATTAGTCTGAACAAAAGTTATGGTCAAAGGTGATTCTCACAGTCCTTCAGACATCACTGTGCATATTGACACATTTGAAATCTGATGAGCAAGCCTGTGCTTTTAGCTGGTATGATTTACTGACAATTGATAAGGGAAACACTTGATAAAACCCTTCATTCATAGATTCTGTTTTCGTCTCTCTCTTAGACAAACTCCTAGAAATTTGCTGTAAATATCCCATTAATAGAAATAGAGCAAGGAAGGATAATTAGTTTTTATCATCAATCAGGTTTTCAACTTCTATATCCCAGTCAATGTTCTCAACAGTCTCATTATTTAAAGTAAAGAAAAGTAAAAGGAACTCAGTGTTGTGAAACTCACAAGTATCAGTTGTAAATTAACTTCCTTGAAACCAACCAACTCTGAAAACATGCCTTGGGCATCAGTAAATTTTGTGCAAATCCTGTGGTAATTGGGAAGATACTATTTCTTTAGAATTTCTAATTATGGTCATATGAAAATGTAACCATAAAATAGAAAGCATCTTGGAAGTAAGTAAGTTTTATATCTAATAGGAAAATGGTATATAGAGTGGCTGATTCATTGTCTTATCACTAAATGTGTTCTTTATAAATTTGATGCTTCCAGTTATTGGCCTATTAAAGTATTACATCTGTACAGTGAGTTTGGACTCCAAAGGCAAGGCACAAGACAGATGTGGGTACAGGGAAAGAGTGTACAGCAAAAATCTCACAGAATTATCATGCCTTGGCTATATACAAGAAGTATGGGCTAGCATAGAAAACTAAAATATGTGTTGCCAGGATCTATTTCACAGCATACTAGAGGCAAACGTGAGTTTTTAATTAAAGGGTAGGATATTGAAACTCAACACAGAACACTAAGAAAGAGAATAAGCCATTCTCACTGGATGCAGGAAATGTTTGCTAGTTACCAAATACATTTTGGGAGAAAGAAATTCTGAAATTAACTAGGGATGAAGTGGCTACCCCTTTCCCCTTGGATTCATATATACTGTAATGTGGTTGGGAAATTTCCCTTAAAGAAAGTCGGAAAATTTGGAAATTATATCATCACTTGAAAATCAGAGGAAATTTTCACAAGCAGCTGTGAAGCCTTCATTTCTAAGGATGTGTCCTGCAACATCACTCTTAACAGCTGCCCCAAGGAGATGTGCAATGGCTGGGTGCCTGGGCATTAGCTTTGCAAGTTGGCTCCATAGGTACAGAAAGCACTGAGCCAGATATGCCAGAGGCTGATTCAAGACTCCTCTATCTAAGTAAAATACACATGAGGTTGAAGCACATATAGACTGTTCGAAGGGAAATGGTGTGTATAACTGGGTGTCCATCTATGTCATTGGCTTTATTCAAGAATTTTGCTGATTTTCTGTGTTTTTTACTTAATATAATTAAACTTAGATTCTACCATAGACTTAAAGAAGATAAATTCTTCATGGATAGTATAAGAAATTATCTAATATATGTTCTATCAAGTTCTGATGACAATCTAGCTCACAACATGGGTCTATGGCTCCAAAAAGACATGCATTTAGGAAAGAAAGCACTCAGAACATTTCCCATTTACACATTGGAACAAGAATGTGAATCAGGATTTCAAGGATAAGTTTAAATAGTAAAAAGAGATATGAAGGAAATGGAAATTCTGAGTTTAATATGCGTGATTTCATCCTATCAAAACCCTATGAAAATTTACAGTTGAGAAATTTGAGGGTCAAAAAAATTAAAACATAATTCTCTCACATTTCAGAAGTCATGGACTGGTTTAGCTGATATTTAGACTCCACGTTCTCTGTCACAAACATATCACCTACCAATATTCAATAATCTTTCAAGTTTCATGCTCTCAGGGAAACTGTAATATTATTTCTTGACAAAAAAAAATCCACAGAAATAAGTACTGTTAAATTGGGTGTGTTCAAACATTAAAATGAAGAACAAATGATTCCTATTCTAGTTTTGTTAGGAATAAGTTCAATAGGGAACCAGCACTTGGTTGAGCTTCCAATAAAAAAAACAGCCTCACATTTTAGAGACAACTAAAATTGGAAGAAAACTTTTTTTTTTTCTTTTTTTGGCCAGGGCCTGGAACAAGATTAAGAAAAATAGATGGAAGTCTATCCCTGTTTTGCATTAAACCAGGCTTCCTACCTAAAGCAAAAAGAAAAAAAAAAAAGAAAAAGAAAGAAAGAAAGAAAAAAAACAGTTCATTACTCCTTCACTTCCTAGTTGCTGGCTCAGAGATTTAAGCTCTTTCACAAATAGAAAATTGGGCAACCATTCTTCTATGTATGGCACAGATTCTTTCCTTTTTTAAAAAAAGCAGCCAGAGAGCACTGACTGATTAAAATGATGTTTTTAACTAGATTTGCCAATTTTTTTTCTAATTTCAAAAATATAATATTTAAAAACTTAAAAAAGAAAAAATTTGGTAATGTTGATTTTTTTTTACTTTTTGTAGTTTCTTGTTTGAAAGCCAGAAAATAGTCATAAACAATAAAAATGAAATCACAGAAAAAAAGAGTTAACTGATAAATATGGTTTTAAAAGTTTAACCCTATTAAGTATCAAATAAGTAAAAGTCATAATGAAATAAGATTTTAAAATTGACAGAGTGAAAAAATTAGGGTGAGTTTAGATAAACTGTCATAATTTCTTAACATGGATATAAATTAAAATAATTTTTTCTGGAAGGAAGTTTGTCAATAATATTTTTATTAAGATCCATGAGAATGTTGCTGTAGGAAACACTATTTTCACAGCTAAGATTCTGTGTTAATGATAGAATGAAAAACACAAAAAAAATGTACTATGAGTATATTTATTACAAGATAGACATCTTGTAATATATGGAAAATTAGAAGTGAAACAGTCAAAGGACAGAGTACCACTTTCATAAATTAAGTACAACAGAATATTATTAAATCACGAATTTTTTATTTCTTTGAGATGGCGTCTCTCTCTGTTGCACAGGCTGGAGTGCAGTGGCACAATCTCGGCTCACCGCAAGCTCCACCTCCCGGGTTCTCTCCATTCTCCTGCCTCAGCTTCCCGAGTAGCTGGAATTACAGGCGCCCGCCACCTCGCCCAGCTAATTTTTTGTATTTTTAGTAGAGATGGGGTTTCACCATGTCAACCAAGATGGTCTCGATCACCTCACCTCGTGATCCACCTGCCTCTGCCTCCCAAAGTGCTGGGATTACAGGCATGAGCCACTGAGCCTGGTCAAAATTTTTAAAAATATTTAGTGATGGGGGAAAAGTGACTACCATATCAATAAAACGGCACAAAAACTTACATAATATGAACCGTATTTCCTAAGAACATGTGTGCATAATTGAAGAAAATATACACAAAGGCTAAAAAGAGGTTTGCAGTGGTTATCTGGTTTTTGAGATTATAAAGATCATTTTTAGTAGTTCTTTATACTTTCCTATGTTTTGTAAGTATTAACATGTTTTTAAAAGACTTGATTCAGATCTGTACAGTAGAAATGAAAAGAAATTCCAGGACCACAGAAGCACTGAAGTGAAGGTGAATAGGTGGGGATGTGCCTGATATAACTGATGAGAATGCAGCCAGCATATGTGTTGGGGAAGGAGCCGGAAATGGGGTTGGAAAGCTAAAGTGTGAACATATATCAGAAAACCTTGAAAATCGGGATGAGCCAATGATATTCTTAAATCAAGTAATGATTTGATAAATGTAAAGTTCTCTTTAGATTAATATAAGTCAGTGTAGCAGATGGCCTGGGTGGAGCAAAGGAATGGAAGTATATAAAAGAGTTATTAATTCAAATCTACTAAATGCTTCTGGGAATGACATGACAATCAGAAGTATTCTGAGTTCTTGCTTTTGACAAAAGACATCATCAGAGTATCTTCACAAATTCCCAAAGTAGGGCTCTGAAGAAATTTAATCAAAAACCAGTCAAGGCTGTGTACAGTGGCTCATGCCTGTAAACCCAGCACTTTTGGAGGTTGAGGAAGGTGGATCATGAGGTCAGGAGATCAAGACCAGTCTGGCCAACATGGTGAAATCCCGCCTCTACTAAAAATACAAAAATTAGCCGGACATGGTGGCGTGTGCCTGTAATCCCAGCTACTAGGGAGGCTGAGGCACGAGAATTGCTTGAATCCAGGAGGCAGAAGTTGCACTGAGCTAAGATAGCGCCACTGCGCTCCAGCCTGGCAACAGAGCGAGACTCTGTCAAAACAAACAAACAAACAAACAAACAAACAAAACAACACTCAAAATGGTAAAACCATGGAAAGGCGTCATCTGCAAGAGTAATTTAGAAGGTTCTTCCTCTAATTTATATTCTTTCGGTATAATATCAGAGGACTGGTGTTCTTCTCTGTTCTATAATGTTGCTCTGGTCGTCTCTGATCTTTCCTGTTTGTCTCTGTAACAGTCCATTTTCAAACTGCTAAGAAGAAATACTCGAGACTGGGTAATTTATAAAGAAAAAGAGGTTTGATGGACTCACAGTCCCACATGGCTGGGGAGGCCTCACAATCATGACAGAAGGCAAAGGAGGAGCAAAGGAACATCTTACATGGCAGTAGGCAGGTCAGTATGTGTAGAACTGCTCTTTATAAAACCATCAGATCTCGTGAGATTTATTCACTATCACGAAAATAGCATGAGAAAGACTTTCCCCCATTATTCAATTACCTCCCACGGGGTCCCTACCCTAACACATGGGGAATATGGGAGCTACAATTTAAGATGAGATTTGGGTGGGGATACAACCAAACCATATCAGTCTCCCTACGTGACTGACATCCTCTTTTCTCCTTTGGACATGTTTCTAGCTTTTTTTTTTTTTTTTTTTTAAATCTCTGCCTAACTAGACTCAGAATGTCTACAAGGCATCATCTAAATTTGGGACACACATGCTGATTGAAGTCTGGTTCACTCTCACTAATTATATGACTTTTAAACACATTATGTAGCCTTAATTTCTTTATTGGTAAAATGGGAATAAGTATACCCATTTTGACAGGTGGCCATAAGATTTAAAGTAAATCAGATTATAAGATGTGTCTAATAATATCGAGGGCACACAAATTAGTATCTTCATCCCTCATGTTATCTTCTAACATCAGAAGTATGAGAATTTCTGACAAAGGCAAGAGGAAAAGTAGGCAGAGTTCATGCAGGTGGGGACCACAGTTGTCACTGTGGTTATTAATGCTGGTTTTCTCTTTGCCTTATTTTTAATAGTTATTATGGCATCTTATAATCTCAGGGGATATATCTCAAATATTCAATTGTAAAAAATAGCTTTATTATTAGAAAACCAATTCTTCTAACTTTGCCCACTGGCTAAAGTAAGTTATTTTTAAAGAATAAGTTTGAATTTGTTAAATTTAAATGTGCATATTATTCTATCGGTTCCTAGAAATAAGGCTTAGTGACCTACCCAGGGAGTCAGTGTCCTTGCTTGCATTTGTTTGCTTTGTCTTCAGTAAGAATGAATAAACATTAATCCATCCGCCTCTGGCTTGCTCCCTATTGTGATGACTAACTGTCCCTGTTGCTTGCTATATCAGACTAAGAAATCTGTGGCCTCAGAATAGAGTGAATCAAATGATATGTGAGGAAATAAAATGCAGCCTCTTGGCCTCCATGGTATCATGTGTTAATTGAGTTCAACTGGCCACAGAGAGACCAAATGAGGGGAAATGTTCTACCTGCTTCACTGCCATCGAGAGTTTAAATACGATGAAGCCTGGAAGACCGCTGCAGGACAGCATAGTGTACTCTACCATATTCATTTTTCATGAGTTTTCTTCTTGCCTAGCTTTGTAAAACATTCATCCCAATAAATGATTTACCATGCCAGGAAAGATGCAGGAAATTGATCGGAGCTTGCCTTCGAACATTATGAAGACCCTGAAGTCTAATCAGGTTCCAGGGAGGACTCCGAGGTGGCAGACATTTATGAACAGAAATGGGAAAAACACACTAGGAAAGCACTGCAAAGACTAATCTGTCTTTCATTTCATCTAACAACGTTCATTCTGAGTGTTCCTTCTTTGAAGGAAGGCCATCTGCTGTAAATTTATTTTTCATTAATGACAGTAACCTTTTAAACTCCATTAGTAGCTGCTTTCTCAGCCTAAATGTAGGGATGCCTGTGGGATATGAGAGACACACAACTTTCTCTCCGGAGAGTGTGTTTTTAAGAGTGACCCAGGGCTCTGTTTCCACAAAAGCAAGATGCAGAATACACCAGAAAGCCAGCACTGAACTCCCCAGAAGCAAAAGTCTTACGTTTACAAAAGTGTCTAATCTTTGAAAAATAAAAGTAGAGCAGCACCCCAGAGTCCCTGGCTTTCTTATCTTTTACCAGGAAGTCCCATCCCAAGAAGGCACAGTGTTTTCAGTGTGAAAGAGGAGTAGATACTCGGAGTACCTAAGTACTCTTTAAGGCACCTCTGGAGCTCACACACAGAGGGATAAGCAAGGTTTTAGGATCTGAGGTTGGGAGAGAACCAAACTCCTGAACATGATATGTATAACAAACAGTGTGGCAGAGTGTTGTAAAAGGAATTAGGGGTGTGAAAGTCAGACATAGATTTGAATCACAGTTTCTCTACTTATGAAAGAAATTAATATTTGATATTTACTTGTAACTCTGGCATAAGTCCTATGCAGAAATTCCTGGGGTTTGGAGAAGAGTGAGGGGTTGAAATAAGGATAGTGAAGTCATTGTAATTAAAAAAAAAAACCACCCTCAATATTCTTACTATTTACTTTTGAGACCTTGTTTAATTCCCAAACTCTTTAACATTATATTACTTCCCCCATAAGATGTAAAGTAACCCTTTCAGATCCTCAGTGAGAGTTGAAGAACCCACGGAAATAAATGGGGAACACGGAACTCATGTTGAACTGTGGTTTGCTGGGTCGTGAGCCAGTGTTTGGCTTCTAAATACCAGGCTCCTACCCTGTGCTCCAAATTCTAGACTTGGTAATATCATAAATTATCACTTGAAATATACCTTTGGGTTGTTTATAAATCTTTAAAACTTGGACTGTGAAATCCTAGAATTCTAAGAATGTCCTGTACTTTAGAAGACATATGCAGTGTTATAAATTATTTTTTTGATATTGCCTTATTTAGAATTTATTCCTGAATTGCATTCTGTTGGGATTTAGGCAACAAATATTTAACGCCCTTTGGGTAAAATAATTTTGGGGAAGGGATACATGAGTTCTTATGGAGGGGTAAACCACTTCATTTTGCTTATAGACATTTGGGATTTTTCATATGTGAATCTGAAGGGTTAATTTAGATTATATCAGCAAATGTGGTAATCCCAATAGTAGATGTGTTATACTTGTAAGTGAATCATAATGTCATCATTAACATATGCTTCCTCAGTATCCACCAGGGTGTGAAATCATAGTGAAGAAATTAGAGTCTTCATAAAGTTACCTGATGTATTCATTTACTTAAAGGCTAAAGGCAGAAAAAAGAAAAAAAAAACTTATACTTCTCAAATCAATATTCATTAAATATAAAACCAGGCATCCATTCATTTTGTAATTTTAGGAAACTCTGGACAAATTTACCCAATAGTTACCTGAAACTAAAGTCCAGTTTCTTTCCAACCTTACCATTAAGTGATTTAGCTTTGATAGACGGGACTAAAATACGTTAGTCAAAAAACAGACAAAATTCATTCTCTTATACATCTGCGTCTCCGTTACACAGCTAGTTATATGTTAATTTCTCCTACCTCTCTGAAATAAATTCCCTCACATATGGGCAGTGAAATAAGTCAAACATTCTTTTCTTTTCTTTATATCTACATATTGAAAAATGAACACAGTACTTGTAATTCTTTGCATAGACCAGCTCTTGAGTAGCCAAATATTTCCTTTAAAAATTATCCAAATTCCATTGCTCTTTTCCTTTAAATGCAATAGTTCAGCTGCTGGTGACCATAGACACATCTCTTTCCAGGGACATATACACATAGTAGTAGACCAATGTGGTAATGGCAAGCACCTTTTGCCAGATGCTTTGGAGGTTTGTGGTGATAACACAATTGGCTGAGTGGGTACTGCTGACAGAGTTATGACCATGAGACGTGTATGGCCCACTGAGATAACAGCCTTGAGTCTGTTGCATTTAGCCAGCAAGAGCTTTTGGAAAAGTAAGGGGTCATTCATTTTGCTATGGCATGAGCTTTGTGAACCTGCATTACTGAGGACAGACCTTCATAGTTCCTTGGAACAGAAATAGCTAAAATGTCAGCAGCACAACAGTCCAAGTGGATTGGAGCTGCAAAAAGTAAACACTCCCCTTTGTTTTTCCTAATGCTTTTCCTATCCTGCCTCATTATTTATCTCCGCCTGCACGCAACCATATTTGATTTTTCGGTAAAGCTACAGCTTTTTTTTCTCTCACTCTTCTACATTGTTTTCCTCCCATGCCTGTGACTCCAGTTTTTCACTGTTCACTTCTTTTCACTTATCAATATATGTCTCATTTTCTTCCTATGTATATTTTAAAGTAATATTCTGAACTTTTCATTGATTCATAACTATTCCAAAGATCACACATAATGCTTCCTAAACTTCAAAATGCTTTCTCTTACTCTCATGATTACTCTCTGATGCTTACAACGATCCTATGATATTGGTATCAAGAGATGTCTTCTTTTCATAGATGAGGACTCAGATTCAGACAGTTTAATTCTGCCCATGTTTTCTCAGTGTGTAATGCTCTGGTTAGAACCCCAGTCCATTTATGTTTCTACCTTATCACAGTTGCCTACTTCTTGCCATCTCCAGCTGCTATGGCAGCACATCAAATTTCCTGAAATATAAGAAAATGTGCACATGCTTAATGAAAACAAGCTAAGTCTTTAAGACAGTTTGCTCTGCTAACGGCAGAGCTGCAGAAAACTATCGACTAATCCTTTGAGCCTTGGAATCTGTGGGCTGTGCTGCAAAATATATCTTCATTAACCACAGAATCAAGAGATCAATGTGAGCCACTACAAGCACAGCACTGCACCAAGTGCAGCACATGTGGGAAAGCCAGCAAATCCACGGGGCTCACCCAAAAATGTGGAGTGTGCATCACTATGCTTATTCCGCCTGAGGATCACAGCCGCGATAAGCTGAGTCAGTCACACCTCAACATCAAGAGGGTCATAGCACCAAGTTAAAAAAAAATCAAAAACATTTCACTATCTGCATTTAGTTGACATAAAGGTATATAGTATGACAATAACCTGTTTGATGTTTTTAAACTACTTTCCCATCCTAGAGTTTCCTCTTCATTGTTAAGGTTTAGCTGATCTCTAAAGTATTCCACAGTTACAACTAATATACATGTAAAATGAACTACATAATCCATTCATTTCACATATAAAAATTGCATTCACACACTAGTGATTCTTTTCAATATTTATAATTTATTTTGCAAATGTAGTTTGATTAGTGATTCTTCAAAATAATTCTCCAAATGCTTTACATATATTAACTTATTTAATCTTCACAATGACTTGTAAAGTAGTTGCTAATTTACTTATTTCCTATGCTTGAGAAGTTAAGGAGAAAATTCATCATCAAAACAAAATCGAATGTCCAGATCATTCCAGAATGAAGTACAATCCTGTAATCTATTTCACACAGAAGATATGATGATGCTCTTACAAAAATTGGGCTGTCTTATTTCCTAGCCCTTTCTGAAAATGTACTTACCTTTCTCAAATGGTCTAACCTGCATCCATGCCAACTGCTCCATTTTATGACCATAGTATCTCATTTCAGAAAACTCAGCTTCTCCATTAGAATAAAAAAAGTTAAAAAATTTTCTCCCGGCCATAACCACATAGGAAAACATGGACATTAGATACTAAAGCCAAGCTTTAGTTCACACAATTCTTACACTTCATCAAGCTTTTCCAGATATTTCTGGTAGATCGAAAAGCAATTTTAAAATGAAATTCTACTGAGCATTGAATTGATGTATATACTTATGCTTAATTTCAGAATGCTGAACCTCCTGAAATTAACAGAAGGATCTCTATAAAGAAAAGCAATTTTTTTAAAAAAAGAGTAATTTTAACAGACTTCAAAAAAATAAGGAAGTACAAGAATAGTAGTCATAATGACATGGGGTCTAGACTACCTACACAATGCATTGCAAAAAGCAGGGGCAGGTAACAAGGCAGACAGGAGTGTTTGGTACACTGTATTGTATAATGTGGTGGGTTTAGTTGTTGACTTATTGATCAGTCATTGTATTTTCTTTCAGCATTTAAATAAAACTCCTTAATCTACAAAGTCAGGTTAAAAATCATCCAAGAAAACTTATTTTTTTTATTTAAAACTTGCTTCTGAAAATGCTTAAAGCTAAACTATACTGTTTATTTAAAAAAAAAAAAGAAAGATTTGAAGTAAACCTTTTTAATTCCAATAAAATACAACCCTTGTTACAACAACAACTTTTTATTGAATGTTCACCATATACCATCTTTTTATAAATGTTTTTTATATATTAACTTATTTAATCCCCAAAACAACTCTGTAAGGCAGATACTGTTATTACCTCCTCTTAGCAGATGAGGAAACAGCCCAACAGATTAATTTGCCTTTGATTGCACAGCTTTATGGGCAGAAATGTACTTAAACTCAGGCAACCCAGTTCCACAGTTGGTTTCACCCACCAAACAACATGACCTCTTTTTCCTAGTTTTCTGAACTCCATATTTTTAAGTTCAGAAGTACCCATCAGTGTCACCATAAATATATGATTTTCAATTTCACTGGAGCCCCTGAGACACTTGGCTATCCTGGGGTGGTCACCCATTTCCACTCTTCACAGGCTCTTCTCAACGACCCATTTTCTTAGGTCCTCAACTCTACTGCTCTAAATCACATTGTCACAAGAACTCTTATACTTTTCAGAGAAAATTGATTCTCCCCAGCATGAACAATCTCAATTTCCCACTAATAATGCCCATAACCTATTTCATATCTTTTCAGAAACTCACCTCAAAGGAAGATGAAACTTTTATCCAAATTTAGTGTAAGCCCTCTACCTGGACTCCTGCTATGAAAATCTGTGTCCCCTAGGGCCTTCGTCCTTCAGTCACCTCTCTATTTCCTAAATGCTTTGTCTTCCCCTCCCTACACCCTCAGTTTCCTCTCATCACATCCATGATCCTCTCCCCTGTTACTGCCATTACCTCCTTCTCCTTCTCTTTTAGCCAAGACCTTGAAAATATGATTACTACTTACTGCCCCTATTTCTTCAATTTCTTTTCATATGCTGCGTCATTGGTTTTCTATTCTTCTCCTAGTTCACCAATAGTAGTCATTAGTTATCTCACAATTACCAAATCCAATCTACTTTTTCTAATCTTTATTTGCACCATGTGAAACTCAACACTTTTGGTTTCAGGGTGACAATTTTTCCTGTGGCTACAGTCCTCCTTCCTTGGATCCCTTCCTTCTCAGATTTTCAAAGATAGAGTTTCCCTTTGACCAACTTTTGAAGGCAGACATTTTCAAATGCTTTTGACTTTAACTCCCATCCTTTTAAACACTCTTTTCTCAAAACAGATCTCCCCCGCCGCTGTGTTTCAGACCCATATATCCAACTGCTTACTATTTACTGAGCTTGGCACTTCTAGTCACTTAAACTCATACGCCTTGTGGTGCCCAGCCTCCAAGATAGCCCTAATGATCCATGCCTCCTAGTACTCACATCCTTCTGACATCCTCTCCCACGATAAATTGTGCTGAACTATGTAACTACTGGTCAGCAGTATTTCAGAATTGACAATATGTCACTCAAGAGGCTATGTCATGAACGACACTGTGACTTCCTTGATTCTCTTGGATCATTTGTTCTGGGAAAGGCCAACCACCATGTCATGAGGACACACAACAGATCTATGGAGAAACACATGTGACAAAAAACTAGGTTCCTGCCAACAGCCATGTGAGCAAACCATTTTGGAAGTTGATCCTCAGTTAAGCTTTCAAATGCCTGCAACTCTGGCCAACATGTTAAATGCAACTCCATGAAAGACCCTGAGCCATAACCACTATTTAAAGCTGCTCCCAATTTTCTGACCCAAAGAAAAAATGAGGTAATACATATTTGTTACTTTAACTGGTAAATTTGAAGATGATTTATTATGCCACCAACTGAACTTTTCCCACAACTCTATTTTTTAAATCATTCCCTTTCTCAATTATTGACAATACCATCCACTGAGTGACCCAAAACCACATTGCCTATGGCCATCACCAACTCATCCATTCCTGCCTTATCCTTCATCCCTTATCTTCAATTAAGGTCAAAGTTTTTGCTAATCTCTCTCCGTTATAAAGCTCCTGAACAGATCCTTCTATTGTCAAGAACTCTTAGTTGCTGGCTTCTACATTTCTCTTCTGGATTACAACAGGAGACTAATTATTTTCATATTATCTTGAATTTATCCTTTACCCTCTTTAAGATCTTCATATACAACTATCAGATCATATTCTTCAAAATCAGATCCTTTAAAGCTTATATTGCCGGAAGATGCTTGTTTCCTAGCCTTATCTATGCCACAGTCTACTAAACTTGATTTGCCAAGTCCCACACTGATTTGTGCTTTTAAATTTTTTTCTGCTAGAATGATTTTCTTTTTTTTCCCCTGCTTCTCCTCACTGGGTAATCTTGATTTTTGACAACTGAATTTAAGAATCATTCCTTTAAACAATATTTCCTTATATAACTGACAGCTCCTTCCTTAAAGCCACTACTGTATCCTCTATATAATTCCAAAAGGGCACTTAAAAATGTTTTGACATTTACTTTAGTTTGTAGGTGTGCCTTCCACTACACCAAAAGCTCATGAAAGATATTGATTATGTCTTTTTCATCTCTATCTCCATGTTATGGGAGAGGGCTTGGCATATGTTGGATCCTCAAAAACTGCTTGAACAAATACCTAAATCTTGACCAGCTTATTTCATCTCAAATTAGATGAGTAGAATACCAACAGATATAAAAATTAAATATAATAAATGTAAAAGAATATCTCCTCACAAAGTAGAGTCATTGTCTTACTATGAGGAAAAGTTTTCAGTTAATTAAGTAGAATAAAAATGCATATTTTCATCTTATTTACTATAATTGTGCAAAAGATATCTACAAGTCCTAGTCTCTCTATGTTCATGCTGTGAGATGCCCTAGTAAAAGTAAAATATGGCTCACTGCAGCCTCCGCCTCCTGGGTTCAAGCAATTCTCTGCCTCAGCCTCCCGAGTAGCTGGAATTACAGGTGCTCGCCACCATGCCCTGCCACTGCACTCCAGCCTGGGGAACAGAGCGAGACTCCGTCTCAAAAATAAATAAATAAATAAAATTTTGCAGATAGTTCAGTTTTGTTATGCTATGTGAATTGTGCAAAGTTGAGAGAAAATAGAGAATTTGGAAAAAACAGAGTAGTCTTTAGTCTTTTTCAGACAATTATAATGTGGCCCCACATATTCATGCTCAATCATTCATGTTCTTTCAAAAAGCAGATTACTGCCAGCTAGAGCTATTTTAAATTCTTGATCCCTAAGAGTACAGTCATGTTTTAACAATATCTCTAGCAAAGCCTCTATCTGGAGCCTCCTACAAACTTAATTAATGCTAAAATTATCCCTTGTAAGATTGTAAGAATAATGTTAATCAAATCAACAATAGTGGAAATTCAGCTTTTACCACCACCTGTAAAAATGTGTTTTTAAGATAATACTTGTTATATTTACATATTCAAAGTAAAACCATTATAATCACGATTATTTGAAAGTACATATTTTCCACAATGGAATTGGAGATAGCATGCTGAACATTGTTTATTCTTTAAGAGAAAAAAAAGTATTTGCAATATTTGGCAAATGCTATAGTTTCCAAGGAAAACAGGAGATTTATGTAACTCTTAATTGAATTTCTTTATTTAAATATGTCAATTAATGAATAATATGAAATTAATAAAAATGGCAAATGAAGTTCTGAAGAACTGATGATGGCGCTAAAGTCACAAGGCTTTGTCAAAATTAAAAGCTGGAAAAATGGAATAAGCTCACGAGGTGGGGAAGGAGAGAGTGTTGAGGAGGAAAAGAACATCTAGATAGTAAAGGAAGGAAAATAGCAAAACTAGCTAACCCTGATTGAAGGCTTCCTCTTTTAATCCCATGTAAGAGGCAGGAAAAAGTGGTATCCCTAGTTTATAGATGAGGAAATTGAGGTATAGCTCTCACAAGTAGCCCAGACAAGACCAAGTAGGCATCCATGGATTTCAACAATTTTCAAAGGCTACTAGCAGTCTTGGGTTATACATAAGGCTCAATGCTACAAAGAGATGTGTGTTTACTACTGGGTCCTGATGTTGCATTGGTGATGTAAGGAAAGCCACAATAAAGTTAATATCTTCTGAGAACATCAGAATAAACAGAATAATCTAATACTTCCCAGAGTTAAAAAAATCCTCATTTCTTCTATGGAAAGAGCTTCTCAGAAGATTACAAATATATTGTAATAGCATCTTCCTGGTCTTTTGACATATTCTTCAACATTGCTATTTTTTAAATTACTGTCTCAGAAGAGCAACAGTGTCTTTCTATAGGGCAAGCCAAGAGAGGTCAACTGAAGGATGGAGCTTAGAGGTGCCCAAAGTCCAGGTAGATAAGAAAAGGGAAGAATCCTGGGCGTCACCCAGAGAAGGGAGGAACGGGAAGGCTGTGAGTGTGTTCCTAGTGAACAGAGGAGTTGCCTGAGTTGAGGCTGTTTGCTGTTATTCTCTGGCCCTATGTGAGCAGGTTTATAAGCTCATGTGTTCACGATTGCTCAAAGGGTAGGGCTTACTTTACAGTAACAGAGTGAACATAACCTTGAAGGGGCAAAACCAAGTCCAACCTGCTTAACACCTGGCAGAAAGTCACTTGTATATGTCTAATCTTTTTTCAATACATGTGTATTGTTCAGTCTTGTATATGGCTTCTAGTTCTTTGAGAGCTGTATGCTACATAAATCACTAATTTAACTTTATTCTTTCCACAAATATTTTAGTGTTTCCCTTAAAAGTGCTTCCAGCATGCAGTATTACCCAAAGGCTGGGGAGATTTCTAGCTAAAGGTTTACTCCTGGTAGAGCCTTGGGCATGGCTACGGCCACAAGTAATTTGAGTCTGAGTAAAGACTGGGGAATTGTTAACAGACTATCAATCCCAAATTAAGAACCCCGAGTCCTACAGGTAACCTTGAACATGCATTCTAAAGTACAGGTTTCTTTTCTTTTCCTTCCCACTCCCAAGATCCCAAGTTGATTCTGAGAACTACTGAATTAAATATTTTTGTAGGGCAACTTGTGAGGGGTAGAGAGTCGAGAATCCTTGTAGATAGTCCCTCATGACAATCCTTGGTGTTATACTCCGGCTGCAATCTTCTTAATCTGCTTTTTAAAGACTCGGCTGCTGTTTGAGAGACAGATGTTAAGGCTAATGATGCCAAGAAAAGTTAAAATTTCATATAACCTTTTCTTGTGAAAAAGACCCAGGGGAGTGGCTAGGGATGGGTATTTTTTCTTTCAAGCCCCGGGAAGCCATGCTACTAGAATCCTCTCAGATGTGAAGGGAGAATGAGAACTGTACTAAAAACCGGAGTATATCCCATGGTAGGGCAGTTATACCTTGGGAGGGAAATGACAGAAGGCTCTTGATTTCTCTAAGCATACCTCATTAAAGTACAATTTATGCAGTGATTACTCCATAGGGCATTCAAAAAAGACTGGATAGAACATAGGATCTGGATATAGGATATACATATAGGATCTGTCGTTAGAAATCTTACAGTCTAGTTAAGAGGTAGTGTGAGGAGCTTCTGCAGAGGTTGAATGTTTTTTTGTTTTTTGTTTTTTGTTTTTTTTTTTTTTTGAGATGGAGTCTTGCTCTGTCACCCAGGCTGGAGTGCAGTGGCGGGATCTCAGCTCACTGCAATCTCCGCCTCCCGGGTTTATGCCATTCTCCTGCCTCAGCCTCCCGAGTAGCTGGGACTACAGGCGCCCGCCACCTCGCCCAGCTAGTTTTTTGTATTTTTTTAGTAGAGACGGGGTTTCACCGTGTTAGCCAGGATGGTCTCGATCTCCTGACCTCATGATCCACCCGTCTCGGCCTCCCAAAGTGCTGGGATTACAGGCTTGAGCCACCGCGCCTGGCCGGTTGAATGTTAATATGTTAGGAAAGTTACATCGGGAGGTCCCTGTACTTGGAAAACGGGATAAATACCGTCTAAATTTCCTTCTAACACAAAATATATTGTCTTCCTCAAAATTTGAAAAAAATACTTTATTGTTATCTAATTATAAAATAATGTTCTTAAAGTAATAAAAGAGGAAAAAAGACAACATTTTGGTAAGTCTTCTTCTACATTCCTTCCATAATAACAAGATATAATAATAATAAATTATTTTCATGTTTACTATAAACCAGACATTAAATATTTTTATACATATGATCTCTTTCAATGTTTACTATAACTCTATGAGGTTTTATTGGTATCCCATTTTACAGTCAGAAAATTGAGGCACAGAATAATTAAGTAATTTATTCAAAGTTACTCAACTGAAGGAAAGGGTATCATGATTTTCAATCCTGGTGGTCTGATTCCAAAGCCCACGTACTGAACCACTATATTATATGGCCTAAAAGTTGTCCAGTTATAGAGAACTCTATATATACAGTATTCTAGCTAGGAAACATAAATTAATATTAGCATATGTTATATTTTGGAATGATCCCTTTTTGTTCATCCAACAGTATACTGTGAACATTACTCCAAGTCAATAAATATGGATCCAAATCAACATTTTAAATTAACGCTAGTAAGAGTCTAGAATTTTATACATATCATATAAAATATTTTATTTCTTCTCTGTTACTTACATTTAATTAAATTCAGTAAACACTAATAGAGAATCTGTTTGTTAGGCAAGGCACTAGAAGAAATGATCTGATCATCGTTCCTAGTAGCTCTCAAGTAGCTTACAATCTAGGGATTTTAAATCTTCCAATCTTATTAGACGCACCTCTCATTTCCTGGGTCTTATAATTAATTAGTTTTGGAGATATTGGGTACCCTTAGGATAGCACAGACAAAAAAGAGAATTTTAGGGAAAGTTTAGGGATTATCTACAACCTAGTTCATCTCACCTGAGTGATGAACTGTGTATCATAGTAAATTCTAACACTAGGGCTATTCCATATCCTGCAGGCCAGACAATCAAGCTACATCAGAAAGAAAGGGACTAGCTTGTCAGTGAAAGATTGGGTGGTTAGGAAATCTATCACATTTTATTGTCGCATTGAACGATGATATGTCATCTGTCATCTCTTTGTAATACTGCCACGTTGGTTCACATTATTCTGTCAGTGTTTACTCACTCCATTGTTTAAAACATTCTACCCGTTTTTGCTAAATGTAGAAAAATGAATACTCTTTGCCAAGAGGAGAGTACCACAATCACAGGGAAAGGTTGATAGTTGTCAGAGAGGTTTAATATTAAATACCGCAGTAATAGAGTGAAGCTAAATAGCACAGTGGTTGGAAACTTTGGGTAGGTTCCTATGCTAGCTACATTACTACATTTCTGGGTAAATGTAGGCTGATTTATTTACCTTTATTATGTTCCATGGATTAGAGATAATACTGATACATACCTAATGACAATACCTTTTTAAGAATTACATTAATTGCTTTTAAAGCTCTTCAAAGCCTGCCTAACACATAATAATTGCTCACAAAATTCTATCTTTAATATCTTAATCTTAAATTCACCTCCAATGTTGACTCATTGTTTATTTTGTCATAGTGCCCATTTATTTTGCAAAATATTTAAAATAGAAGAGAAAGTAATCAAAATGACAGATATTATAAAATATTTGAAATGATTGCATTCATTTGTGCTCATCTACTCACTGGATCTTTCCACCTGGATACTTAGTAATTGTAGCAAAATACATATCTGTATATTTCTCATTTTCCCTTGCAGTATTTTCCCTAATTTCTATTATTACTTTCACATTTTCTTTGTATTTCCTGGATTTTCAACTGATATTATTCCAATCATTTTCATTCCTCCCAGGCTCTTTCTTCCAAGAGTGGCTCTATGTGTTCCTATTTTATGTGGAACATCCACTTGGTTCTGAACAAATTCTCATGTTTTACTAGGACCATTTGTTTCTCTCGCTAAATTTCTTTTACCAAAATTATCATGCAACATCCAGTCTTTGCTAAGTTTGTTACGTGTCCCTCCCCTGCACCCCACCACTCCACCTGGGGGTTAGGATGAGTGATCTTCTTATTCCTTGGTCTCTGGTGGGCTTTAAACCTACTTTCTGCATTATTATATTTGAGGTTTCCATTCTCCTTTTTTAGTGATGAAATCACCCCCTAAAGGCAATATTCTGACTTTGCAATCGTTCAATGTCCAGGAGATGCTCTGGTGTCCCATCTCCTCAATTGTGGCATCCACTAGTGGCACCAGCTCTTCGTTTTTATCATCATTTAAAATTACTCCGCTTCTAGAATCCCAAATCTGATAGTCTCTCTCACTCTGTCACTAAGCAGATTTTGTTATATATCTACTATATTCAAGTTACTGTGTTAGGCACCGAATACGCAATGAAAAATACAGCATGGTGTCTGCCCTGTGGAGTACCAGTCCCATCCTTCGACCTATCTTGCTTTCCCCTCTTAAAGAATGTTCTTTTCATCCTCTTGTCCTCTAGTGGCTTAACCCTCACTTTTTGTTCAGTCCATTGGCGCAATTCTACCTGAGTTGACATAATTGTAAACATGATTAAACATTTCAGAAATAAAAAATACCATAAATGGAGGCTCTGAGCCTTCCAACATATTCATCTTCTAATCCACCACCCTGGGTTATCCTCCTAAGGGGGTTTAGGCTACAACCTCTAGTCTACATGTTGTTCACAAATCTGCAAAAACATGGTTACCTAAAATATAATAATTCATTATTTGCTTTGGCAATTATATTATACATTACTTATTTGAATATCAAAGGCATAAAAGTACAGAATGAGATTAAATAATTGGCAGCATTTTATATGACTATGGCTTTATCCCAGATACAACTTGGGGTCCCCAAGCCTTAGAACTTGGGCAGAGGATATAGCAGGACCTGTAGCCATACTGACATGATTTTGAGTCATCTGAATGAATGGACTGAAGCTTCACAAATTTTTCTTCCCTAAAAAGAAAACTGTCCTAGAATTTGGCCTAGGGGAAGCTCACAGTTTTAGGTGGGTAATTCTGAAGCTTTATCCAATCCACACAGACCACAGAAGCTCATATCCGTTTCTTTATTGCTAATTTTGGCCTAAAATATACCAGCTCTTGTTACTATGCACTGTTTCATAAAAATACGACTTGTATTCCTATGTAATCAGTACACTTCTGGGAGGCAGACTCTGTATTCAATGTTTCCTTTTATTCCCTCCATGTCCAGCTGTACAAAATATGAAATTAATAAATACCTAGTGAGTGATGGAATCAACTGGACTAACAGAATGAACAAAACTCTAAATATGCTCCACTGGGTTTCATTTATATGAATCCTTACATTATATCTCCCTTATCAGCAAGTCTATGCATTCCTGCTCATAATATGTTTGAAAATACGTCATTCCTAGAGAAGAAAAAGAACTATGTACAAGATGTATGTTGAAGTGGATGCATAATATATATAAAAACTATAAATAGCCAAGATTCATTTAGAGAAATTTGGGGAAATAATTGAGAGATAATTAATGAATTTCTCCATCATACATGTGGAGGTTGTCTACACTGCATCATTTCTGAGTTATTAGTCCTTCAATATTTAGGACTCACAAAGCACTGCTTTCTCCTAATGTTTCTCTCCCCACTCTTCACCCCAGTCCAAGGACCATTAACTATCTGTAATAGTATTATATAGCAGAAGACTATGTTTGATTTCCTTGTTATCTTTTCATTTTTATCTTGTACATTTTATCCTGAAAGCAGGTGAAAGACTAAAATAACATTTTCAAACTAGGAGAATATTTTATTCCCTGTATTTTTTCATTACCAGATGTCTCTGTCACCTGGTCTCCAATGTAACTATGGAACACAATCAAGTGTTTCTCCTAACCAACACGTCTATCCAAGAGTTCAGTTAGTATGTACAGCTAGTACCTGCAATGTGTTAGATAACTTCACAATAACATTTAAATGAGCTAAATCTGACCAAATGTGATACTCTATAAAAGGAACAAGAAACAACTTAAATTCAATTTTGTCTTCAGTATACCATCTGAAAACCAAATGGCAGCCAATGCATTTTCCATATGGGCATAACGTTTTGTAATTCTTAACATATTTCAATGATTTTTGGTAAATGTGAAACTACCATGGGAATTCCATATACTGAAGAGTATCAAGATCACAGAACTACTAGTTTCCTGCATGATATAGTCAGAGCTGGCTGTAGACACATGCCAAGAATCCATCAATTGATATCATTGTCTTGAAAATACTTAACAATTGGTGTTTGGGATATTAGCCTTGAAAATAAGATTATTTCATTGGTTATCTGAATAATAAATACAGATGATTATTAACATTTCAGATTATACAAACTTTAGAATTAATAAAGAAATCAGATTAGGATTCAAAGTTATCCTGAGAAATTGGAGTAGTAGTTACACACAAATTAAAATTTCTAAGAATAAACATGAGTAATGCTATGGTTACAAAGGAAAAATAAACTAAAGAAGAAAAACAAATAGACGAATCCAGAATGAACATTTATTAGCCAAATAGCAATGCAGTCAAAAGTGTCTATTGAAGAAATACGTACTTTGCAGCAACACAATTTAAATCAGCGTGTTTTTTTTTAAAGCTGGGAGGTGTGACTGGATGGTGAGGAATTTTGACACACACAGTCATGCCATACACTGACTACCATAGTGGCTAGATTTCTGGCCTCTACAATAAAAGTGAAGACATTAAAATAATTTCAAAGTCATGCAACTATAAGGGTAATACTTATTGATAATATCTGAGGAAGAACTTAAGAGGTTGCTATTATTCATCCTGCAATTAAATGCATAAATACATAGGGTTTCAAATTGTTTTTGTTTTAACAAACGTGGTAAGAAACTGTTGTTTTCCATTTCCATAAGAAGACAAAATAAGAAAATATTTTTAAATTTAAGCAAGAATGATTTAAGAAAGAAGCAAATAAAATCTTTCAGAAAAAAATACTGCTGTATATTATGAAGGCCTGAGGTTTATTTTTCTATAGAAAACATTAAAGGCAGGAGAGATTTTCTTTTTTCTCTAGGATTGGTAAGAGTAACTTTGTTTAAAGATCTCACTGTTTGTGACCTCCGAAGGTAATGAGGACCCTAGAGAGATTTGCTTTAGGTCTATAAAAGTTATGTGGTCAGATTAATGGTCAGAGCTGAATGAGAAGCCTAAACACTTTGGACAGGAGGCTGGCAGAGAAACAAGATGTTCTTTGACATTTTCACCTTTAGGTCACCAAGACACGAAGCAAGTGATATGCTTAGTGCTAGCAGATGATTTGAAAGTGCCAAGTGTTGATATAGACAAGATTAAAAAGCCATCAGACAATGGGACATTCTTAGTCCATTCAGGCTGCTATAACAAAATACCATAGACTGGGTGGCTTAGAAACAACAGAAATTTATTTCTCACAGTTCTAGAGGTGGGGAAATTCAACACTAAGGTGCCACAGACTCTGTGTCTGGTGAGGGCCCACTGTGTCATTGAGACAGGGCCATCTCTGCCTGTTAACTTCTCTCATGGTGGAAGGAACAAGGGAGCTCCCTCATGCCTCTTTTATAAAAATATTAATTTCATTCATGAGGACTCTGTCCTCATGCCTAATCACATTCCAAGGCTCCA
Organism: Mandrillus leucophaeus; assembly: GCF_000951045.1. Classification (NCBI taxonomy): domain Eukaryota; kingdom Metazoa; phylum Chordata; class Mammalia; order Primates; family Cercopithecidae; genus Mandrillus; species Mandrillus leucophaeus. The sequence goes on along the minus strand of NW_012103166.1, from coordinate 2,738,957 downwards.
CTTCCTAATACTATTGCTTTCGGGGGTAGTATTTCTATATATTAATTTTTGGGGAACACAAATATTGAGTCCACAGCAGGGCAATAAATCATCCCCTACCTATAGAGTCAAATGTGGTGTACTGAGTTTCCTCCATCCTGATAAACTAAAGGATGACATAGGGAAATGATGGCTATCAGTAGTTGACAAATACTAAGTGATTGTCATCTTGTCTGGTGCTATTGACAGCTGATTTTTCCTCTAGGGAATCCTAACTAAGGTTAGTAATTAAAACTGGTGAAAAGCAATGGATCTTAGGAGACCCTGTCCCCTAACTCCTCCTTCTTCTCTTTCCTTCATGGGCACACTATAGGGGTTAAAAGTATCCTTACATTATGTAAGGATGTACATTGTGAACACACATAGTGTATTTGTCAAGATCAAAGCTTATAACACAGGAGTTTTCTGAACTTCACTGGGAGGTTATATACTATTAAGTCATATCCATACTGGCTTATAAGCGTGAAACCCAAAATTCAGGTGCAAGCTAATAAAAAGTTTTCCAAATAGGAATTGCAACCTATGATGGAATTAATACAGAGAGTTATTCAGTTTTCGAATAATGGAATGGAATGAAGTAGAATACAATATAATGAAAAGAATAGAATAGAGTATAATAGAAACCCCACATAGAAAGGCTATGTATTATTTCGTAAAACTGTTGTTTCAGTTATTTATTTATATTGGGAGGGATGTGAATGTAGGTGTGAATATGCACAAATACAGTGGGTCACAATATAAAATACATTTCTTACTATGAATTCTGCTATGCAACTTGAAATCCACTGTTATAAGATATTATCAGGGTCTCCAAATTAACAGGTTTTCTCTGAGCCTATGCAACACTAAACAGCTGTGGGAATAAAGAAAATCATCAAACATCAGCTGTTTCTAAGACATTTGGACACTTAACAGCATGTTGACAAAACATCTGAATGTCTAATTGTCTACTCCTCTTCTCTTCTAGATGTTTACTTTAATAAAACATCGCCATGAGTTGTGGCGCAGAGGTGTCAATCCTAACAACAACTTCATTTATATTCTTAAATTACAAAGTATGCTCATCAAATCTCATAAACTAGTAAATGATTTTATTCCTGCAAATAAAAGAGAATAAAACATGAGTTAAAAGAAAAATTTTAGCAAATGAATTTGTTAAAGTCAAAGAGAAGTTCCATGCACATATAACCACAAGTTAAACTAATATGCACAATGGGGTACCATTTATAAATGAAGACAATGCTCTGATGTGCGAGATATAGAAACTGAGAAGAAATGTTTTGATTTATCTCAGTATGTTACATTTTCATCATAGCAGTGTCTAGTTGTAGTCTTTCCCGTATTAAGTTATACGAAACTACGCCAATCTCTAACTGAAGATCACCCTGAGTTATAAAGAAATACACACCGAGAAGTACGTTCATTGCTAATGATTTGACAAATCCCTGGCGGAGAACTGTTTTTCTGCCTGAACATTTCTTTAGGTATGCAATAATTTCAACAATCAAGCAGGCTATTAAAGGAAAACATAAATATTCTCAAAAAGCCATTGTCTAAGTTTTAACGGTGCTTTTCTTCAAAATTCCTAATAAAATTTGGAAAGACAATAAAACTTCTTTTCCTTCTGATTCTCATGAATTCAGCATGTAATCTACTGAAATTGCAATTTATGAAATTAGGTGTCATAAGTAATTTGTGAATATTGAATCAATAAGAGAAAACTTCTCTGCTCAGGCCTTGCGGTACAGATTGTATGCATTTATTTTTCCTAGTGGCTCACAGTGATGGTGAGATGAGGTTGCTCCATCCTAGGAATTCCCATTGGCATTCTAGAACAAATCCGTGAAGCAAGCATGATGCTCAGCAAAGAATGAATTTGACTAATTTAGAAGTTTCATCTCAGAGACTCTTGTTAAGCTGTGTCTCTTGATAAACTGTGAAATGCCAGAACCAAATAAATACAAAAACAAGAACAACAAGAAAAGTGAAGTAGTCACTATTGCTGTCTAAGCCTGATTTTTAGACCTAGATACAAAAACAAAACTGAAGAATGTAGGATGAATCATAAGACTTCTGCCTGAATTTTGTGTGTGTGTGATTCATAAAGCTAGTCTTAAATATTCTAGGTAATCGGGTATTTGTGAAAATTTGCACACTAATCTTGTCAAGATCTAGCCCAGTAGTTCTTGGAACACAGTATGTTGCCCTGTTCAGAACAGGTGTTCGATGTGAGCTGACCTACCAGTTTTCATATACAAACCATTCTAGATCTTCTGGTTTGTTGTACCAGTTATCATTTTGAAAGAAATGTGTGATACATGGGGGAAAACTTCTTGAAACAATGCTATTCAACACCAAGAGAAATATTGAAGTGCTTTTAAAAAATAACCTGTGAGCTGGGCACAGTGGCTCATGCCTGTAATCCCAGCACTTTGGGAGGCTGAGGTGGGTGGATCACGAGGTCAGGAGTTTGAGACCAGCCTGACCAACATGGTGAAACCCCATCTCTACTAAAAATACACAAAACATTAGCTAGGTGTGGTGGCTCACGCCTGTAATCCCAGGTACTCAGGAGGTTGAGGCAGAAGAATCACTCGAACCTGGGAGGCGTAGGTTGCAGTGAGCCGAGATCACGCCACTGCACTCCAGCCTGAGGGACAGAGCGAGACTCCGTCTCAATAAATAAATAAATAAATAAATAAATAAATAAATAAATAAAATAACCTGTGAGTAGAATTTCTACTAAGACGGGGAAAACAAATACAAACAAAAGTAGAGTTTCTGGCTGAGGCAAAGCAGACATTGGGTAAACATTTTCAAGAGAAAGAAATGCAGAGAAACTGCTACTAATGGCACTCCTGTGCTGCTTCATCCATTGCCTGGGAGTTCTCTCTAGGGTCCAGCCCCTTAGTTTATCCATGCCCCAGGGCTATTGTACAAGGAGGGTTTTACTGTGATTTCTGTGTAAATAAAATAAATCTTAAGAGGGACGAGTAAGCTTGTGTTCTAATGAGCATTTAGGTCAATTTTTATTCAATCTGGACTGGTTCTTCTATTTCTTTAACAAAAATAAAAAAGAGAGAAGAGAAAAAAAATTTAACTGAGTAGAAAAACACTTGGGATAGATAAAGTTTGGCAGTATCCCAAGTGGCAGTATTTTCTATAGAACAATTCTATCTCATGTGATACTCTCCAAGCTATTTTATTATCTGTACTAAAAAGCCAGCAAAGGCAGCTGCTGCTCCTCAGACCTTGGCATTCTCTGTGCAGCCTCCCAGCTCCACACCACCCTGCTGCAGGCCACAGGCAGAACTGAGCATGTCCAGCAATTTTCCACTGACCTGGAACATATTCTGAATCTCAGAAGGCAGCTCAGTCTGTATGCACAACTGCACCATAGTCCCTGGGTATACACCACTTTCCTCATCCAGGAGGAGACAAGATGAGTACAAACTTCTCGATTTGTCAAATTTGCTCCTAGACTAATCTGAAAATACTTACATTGTAAATTTTCCCTCTAAATTTTATCTCTGATGTATTAATAAACAACCAGCCTCAGATATCTACAGGGGGAATAAAATGTTTGACAACCAAAAAATTCACATGCACAGCGCCATGCAAAGGGATGTGTACTCAGACCTTGCACATTGATAATGTTTCATTTCGTTGTCGAAAATAGAACTTGACTTGTCTGATTCAGCATGGCAGGCAAAGCTATCCCAATAGGGATAGCTTCAGAGGAGATTTGTGATTTGTATTAGCTTTCTAAACACAATTCCAAAAGACTTACCTTGTGAACCACTGTCACATACTTAAGGCTGAATTCTACAGGAAACTGGCCCTGACATGCTTTAGGCAAAAGTTAATTCTTTATAATACAAAGAGTTAAAGGCAAGTCCTAGTCAATAGAATAAGACTGGTTGCAAACACCAGTAGATCTCTGGGTTTCTGTAAAAGATAACAGCTTCCACTTGCCATTCTTCTTCTTATCTCTTCTTCCTCACTTCCACCAAAATTTTCAGTTGTTGAAGCCCAGAGTCAATTGTGACAAGGGCAGATGCCAAGAACAACAACAGCAAAAATATGTTAATGATGCTCTCAACACTGCCAGTTCTTCAATTCCATTCAATTATCTGTACTTTTCCTCCTGATTTCCATGACTTCAGGACGTTATCAAGTGCTCCATAATTAATCAGGCACCAAGCTAGACTGTGCTAATGAGACTCTATTTACAGCACCCCTCCCCCAAGCTGTTCTCCACCCCTAATCCTCATTCCTACTGTATAATGCCTCCTTCTCTTTTTCCTTCCCACAGAGGCCTTGGGGCTTTTGAAATGATTCCAACAGAAAGAAGAGCTCATCCTGATAGGTTTTAAGGAGAATTAACATATAAGCAATGCCAGTTTCCCACTAGTTATCCATCATTGCTCTCCTAAAGATAGGAACTTGTCCTGTTCATAGTGAGTGACTCATAAATCCACTGCCTTTCACTCTTCTCCTTCCCATCTTCTCAATCCCACCTGCCTCACTTTAAGTTCTATCTGTAATTCACAGTCCCATAACTATTCCCCTTATTTTTATTCAGCCCTGGGCTATAGATCTTTTCTTTGCCGGTTCCTCACGCTCACATATTTGTAATTATTCTTTCCATTTTCCCCTTCCTTTTAATCCATCTACACAGTATTTTCTATTTTATCTAGGCGAAAATTTTTGAGGATTTGTAGTTCCTCTTTCTCAGCTTTTTGTAGAAGTTATCCTGTATTCAGTCTTTTGGTAATGTTCTTTCTTTACAATAACAATTCTTTTTATTTTTTTAAAATTTTGTCTGTTAGGGTTCTTACCTCTAATTCCTTTTTCTGGCTAGAGTAGCCATGAATAGAGGCTACTGTTTTAAAGAACGCTGTCTTCTACATCATGGATTCTGATGGTTAGTCACTGCCTCTGCCTTCTGTTTCTGGAGATGGAATACCTTTACTAAACACAAAACCCTCAATAAGTAGCCTGATCATAATTGAAGTAGGATCTTGCTTTCTCATTCTTTTTTCCAGATGGTCTCAGAATTGAAACAAGAAACTCTTACAGATACAGAAAAGGCTATTCAAATACTACATTTTCACTATCTCTTTACGGTCATTTTTTTTTTTTAAGTCATTATTTCTCAATATATTGTGAAAATAAATAATTCAAAATAAAGCTGTTGGAACTTTATTTTTTTGCCTTAAAATGTGATTATGAAGACTGAGTCACAAAGCAAGCAGCAGTAACTGTTGCTTCTTTGATTATAGATTAACCTTCTTTCTGATATTTCTTTATTTGTAAAATGTGACAGACTGAATAGCACCAGAGATCAGACTCCCTTCTTTTTAGTTACTGATCTTTTGTTATTAACTTCTTTCATATCTTTTCTTGCACCTGACTCAAACCAGATGGCACAAAAGTTCCCATGACTATTAAATCATTTGGGATGCAATGTTAAATATACCTTTCCCCAAAAGGAACAGACTGTACCCAATCAAATTGCGGTAACTCATGAACCAGCCTTGTGTATACAATGTTGTAATCCTGCTAAACTTCTTTGTTTCTGCCTAGGTAAGTGAGACCTTTACTTTGCTTCAGAGCAGTGATCCCATTTCTATGGAATTAGTGTTTCCAGAGTGGCTAGTCTAAAACTTTGTGCTTGAATAAACTCTTTAAAATTGGATTCCGATAGCTTCAAGTATTTCAGTTTAACAATAATAAGGTATCTAAAAATAAGTTTACCCTTAGTACAATCTTCTCATTAGAAAGATAAGGAAATAAACCAAAAAAAAAAAAAAAGTGATGAGCCCAGTCTAAAGTCACCTGGTTTTAAGTGATGTAGTTAAGATTTCAACCATATGTTCTTGAATCCAATTATAGGACTTTTTAAATTACATTCTGGGATCCCACTGTCTACATAGAATAAATTGACCCCAAAGCTTAAGTCAGCTCTTAGCTTTCTCCCTTCCATATAGGTTATCAAATGGAGCTTCATTTAAGAGATTTAGAATAAAAAAGAAATTCAGTTCTCTCTAGCAAAACACATATATTTTTTTAGGTGGCCAACAATTTGGTCACTGGTCTGCTAATCAAAACATGTCCCAAAACAACCTAATATGAACAATCTAACATATTCCTGTCTTTCACAGTCAATGTAACTCCAATATGGAAGCCATCTTTAAACTTATATGAAAAGAAAAAGCAGAGAAATCATTCCAAAATCATCAATTTTTATATTCCAATTGGAATACAGCTTAGTTAAAAGTTTAGGGAGGGTTTGAATATTGATTTTTTTTTCTTGAGCTTATCAACTAATTTTCTTAAGATTGGAACTTCTCAAACCAAACCCTAAAAAAAAAAAAAAAAAAAAAAAAAAACTAAAACTATAATGTAACCCCTAATAACTGTATGTGTTTAAAAAAACACATGGATACAGTAGGGCATCTTCATAGGCAGATAACTGAGGTATCTTGGGAAGAAGAAAACACAAATCAAATATCCTAGATAGAAATAAATATTGATTGTTGAATAGAAGTTCTTTATTTTAATGTAGTAGTCCAATTTTTCAATTATTTCTTTATGATTAGCACTTTTTTATTCTATTTAAGGAATCTTTGCCTTAAAGATGTCCTACTATTTTATCATACATACTTTGATATATAATCCATCTGAAATTGATGTTAGTATATAATGTAAAGTATAATTACAAAAGAATTCATAACCATAACATGTAAAAGATTCCTAGAAATAAATAAGAAAATGCAGACAATATAAAAACAGACATGAAACTTCAGCAGTTACTTTGTAAAAGGGGATATTCAAATAGTGATATCACATAAAGTGCTCAAATTCTCTAGTTATCAGAAAAATTCAGATTAAAACCACAAGGTGATACCACCAAACATCCACCAAAATGTCTAAAATAAAAGACAAATACTTCAAATGTTGGCAAGGACACAGAACACCTGATAGTCTTATACATGCTGGAGGAAGTATAAATTTGTATAATCTCACTAAAAAGCTGGCAATAACAACTCAATTTCAACATATGAGCCCTGAAGTTTTGCTGTTTTACCAATGGTCATACACACACAGATTAAACAAAATACATGTATAAGAATGTATGGAGAAAATATATTCATAATAACATTTAATTAGAAATAACCCAAATGTACATCTACAGTAGAATGAACACATACAGTATATTTTTACAATGAAATACTATTGAACAATGATATATACAAATGGATGAATTATTCCTACAAATTAAATACTGAGCAAAAGAATCCAGAAACAGAGTTTATATCATATAATCTCATGTATACAAATTTTTGAAGCAGACAAAACAAATCCACGCTGCTAGAGAGTGCTTATTCTTGGTGTCTGTGGGGGTACAGTGGCATGGGGTAACTTCTGGGAAATGATGTTGTCCCATTTGTTCATCTGGGTGATAGTTACTGATACACTTGTAATTTATGAACTCTTCATACCCGTTTTGTACTGAAACTAAAAATAATAATAAAATGCAGATTCTACTCTGGCCTTAGTGAAAATTGTATATGAGAGAAAACGTTTCATCAGAAACTGGTTCTAATGTTATTTGAAGCCTAAAGAAAAAAAAGTGAAGATATAATATTGTGATTTATAATAAAGTATACATAATTGGTCTTCATCTCTATTTTCTGGCACACAGGTCCTAAAACTGCTGGAATCTCCAAACTGAAAAGTGCCTTTCTTTGTGCCAATAAGAAGACTGATGGCTGGGGACTTTTGGACAGCCTCAGGATGGTAGCTGGTTGCCAGGAGAACCAATCCTGTAATTAGAAGGCTGGAACTTTCAGCCACACTCCCCAACAACTGGGAGAGGAAGAAAGGCTAAAGAATGAGTTAATCACCAATAGCCAATGATGTAATAAATCATGCCTACATAATGAAACCTACTTCAAAGCCCAAAACTGCATGATTTGGAGAGTTTGGGGATAGTTGAATGCATAGAGGTACCTGGAGGGTAGTGTGCCTGGAGGGGACATGGAAGATTTGTGCCTCTTCCCACATTCCTTGCCCTATGCATCTCTCCATCTGGCTGGTCAGCTGTATCCTTTGTAAAATCCTTTATAATAAATGGGTAAATGTAAGTAAAGTATTCCCCTGAGTACTGTGAACCACTCTAGCAAATTAAACAAACCCAAGGAGGAGGTCATGGGAACCCCAATTTACAGCAAGTCAGTTAGAAGAACAGGTCACAACCTGGGACTTGCAATTGCCATCTGAAGTGGAGATGGTCCTGTGGGACTGAGGATTTAATCTGCCAGATTTGATGCTATCTCTAGGTAGATAGTGCCAGAAGTGGGTCAAATTGTAAAACGTCTATCAGGTATCTGTAACAGAATTGGTTTTTTGGTATGTTGGGGGCGAGGGGAAATACATTTTGGTGACTGGAGGTGGGTGCCTGTGTATGAGTAAAGGATTTCCTTTAGAGAAGAAAAAATTACAAAAATAAAATCACCAAATGGAATTTTTTGAACACCTACTATGTGTATATCCATGAATAATGAAGTAAAAACAGATGCTGAGCTCAAGGGAAACAGGATCTAGATGGATTTCTGAGGCTCTGAGAAAGGGTCTCCCAGAGAAGGAATTTAAAAAAATAGGAAATATAAGTGAAAGTCAGTTTTTCAACACTGTTTTGGATACTCTCCAACTGAGATAACAGGAAAACATGCAAGTGGAAATATTCAGGATACATTTAGCATTATGGGACAAGACAAAGACGTAATTCAGGACAAGGATCATGAATCTGGAAATCACCTAAACGAAGGAGAGAGTACTTTGGGAAGAAAGTGAAGAATACCAGGCTGAAAACCAAACTTGGCATATATGGACACTTAGTAGGTAAAAGAGGTTCCCAAATATCCTGTCTCTCTTTTGCATATCAAACAATACTGCATTTTTCTGCCACTTTCCAGTTAGAAATGACCAAGCAATTTGACTTGGCCAGTGAAATGTGAACAGCATTAATGTGTGTCACGTTTGAGTGGAAGCTCTAAGAAACAGTATAGGACTTGCCAAAATCCTTTCCTACTACCTTAGTGATTGTGGAGATTGCGGAAGTTTGTGGTGATTGCACGTAAGATGGATTCTCCAACAACCTGAGTTCTGGAGTGTTTGCTCTATACACTGTGCCCCAATCCCTAACCTACACTAAACACGTAGCATGAATGCAAAATAACATTTTCATTGTGTTAAGCCACAATGAACTTTCAGATTTGTTTGCTTCCACAATTTAATCTAGGTTAACTTGACTAACATAGGGATTTTTTTCTAGAAACAAGGGATAATCAATGCTGGCATATGTTGCAGAGAGATCTAAAAGGCTATAAGGATGGGGAAAATGTACATTGGCTTTGATGAGTAATATGTTAGTATTGATCTAAAAGGAAGAAGTTTTAGATGAGTAAAAAAGACAAAAAACAGATTTCAGGATCTAAGGAGCAGGTGGGTATTAAGAAAGCAAAGGAAACAATGTAGGCCACTCATATAATAAATGTGGTAATTAAAAGAACACTAAGAGTGAGAGAAAAAGTAAGGATCATATGCATCTCTTTCTTGTGGGTCACACCTGCTCTAGAAAGCAGAGACCAGTATTATAATTCAATCTTTTTTTGTTCCTACACTCAGATGGCTGAGTACTGCTGAGAAAAATCAGGTAATCACATTGCCACATTTTTTTTTTTTTTTTTTTTTGAGACAGTCTCACTCTGTCACTCAGGCTGGAGTGCAGTGGCGTGATCTCTGCTCACCGCAGCCTCTGCCTCCTGGGTTCAAGTAATTCTCCTGCCTCAGCCTCCTGATTAGCTGGGATTATAGGCACATGCCACCATGCTAGGCTAATTTTTGGATTTTTAGTAGAGACGAGGTTTCGCCATGTTGGCCAGGCTGGTCTCGAATTCCTGAACTCAAGTGATCCACCCGCCTCGGCTTCCCAATGTGTTGGTATTACAGGGGTGAGCCACCACACCTAGCCACTACAAATTTTTAATCTGCAAAATCAGCAGGCCTTCTGCAATCATTTTATCAAACTTGGATAGTTTCCTCTCCCATTTCCACAACAACTCTTGCAAACCTTAGACGTTCTTCTCTAGCCTAGCCTCATACTGAACTCTGCTCCGTGAAGTCTCAGCAAAGCATCTGGCCTCTTAAATCTTCAAGAGCACTAAGGCTATAAGGTACACTTTTCTATATATTCCACTTGACCCCTTCTACTAAGTTAAATTTACCCACACCCCTCCTTATTCCCTTTCTCCCGGTCTCAGATGTTGAGGCTTCCACACTTCTGGCCAGGAATTCCCTTCACCTAAACCATTTTGTCCTGCCTCTTCTGGGACTTTGCTCTGCTAGGCAGTCCTCTTCCCACTGCATTCAATTGCTTACTCACTACTGTTTTCTTCTTTCTGTAGTTTATAAATATGCCACAAATCCTACCTTGAAATTAAATCTCCCTATAGCAGCTACCATCTAATCTCTATCTCATCCACAGAAGAGAAGTAGGCTCACGACTAACCCCACTATAATCTTACATCTATCATTCTACTACAAACTGTTCTTACTAGGATCACTAAAGGCCAAATAAATGTCTATTAGATGTATATTATTAAGCCTCTATATTATTCTTAACTGCAATTAAAACTGCTGACTTTTTCCTTTTTGAAACTCTCCAGTCTCTTGGTGTCTGTGATTCTACATTTTCCTCATCTTACCCTATCTCCATTATAGTTCTCTCTTCTTCCCAATACCTAGAAATGTTGATTATCTCTAGGGTTCTTTCCTTGGCACACTCTTTTTCTCACTGAGCAATGTACCAGAGTTATCTCATTTGTCTGCATTATTTCAACGTTACCTATATGCCGATGACTTCCAAATTTAAATCTCCTGTCCAAACTTCCTTGAGCTTGAAATCAATAGTCACCTGTAGAGAATATCCTGTAGAGACTTTAAAGACAATATGTCCAGAATTAAGTCTTCTTTGTTTTTATGACCTAAACCCATGCATTAAACTATATTCTCTCAACTGATGGTATTCCCATGTAGCCATTGCCTCAAGACAAAAATATGGGAGTGATCCCAGTTTCTTTCCAATTTTGGTAGAATATATTGCTGTCCTGCTTTTATTCCTACTGCCTTACCATTTCGGTGCATGTTGGCTTGACTTGCTAATGCCATTATCTGCATCTCTCTACACAGCAGAGCAAGAAGTGCCAGGGAATTAACCTCCCTTTTCTTTGACCCATGAGTGAGAGTAGGCTTATAAATATCCTACCTCCATTCCCCTTAAGTGGGACATATTTACATATCTTATAAGACATGTTTTTAATAATTTCAACATTTATTTTAGATTCAGGAGGCTCACATGCAAGTTTGTTACATGAGCATATTGTGTGATGCTGAGGTTTGGGATGTAAATGATCCCATCATCTAGATAGTGAGTATAGTGTTCTATACTGCCTTATGAAGTTCCTCAGTAGGATTAAGTGCTGGTTGCCCACACTGGTAATTTGCTTGAAAATATGTCATTTATTTGCTAAACTTCCTCCTCCGTTTTACTTTCTTATTTTTTGTGCTTGCATTTTCTTCCTTTCCAAACCAAATTATTTAAATTCTGATCTCAGGTTCTGCTTCTAAAAAAACCCAAAGACACCAGCTTTTAAGTGAATATGTAATCAAACACTTGATTTGCGTTGGTAACTGTGTCCCAATTCTATTCACATCATTTCCACCATTTTGTACTTTCCTCATTTATTGCTGGGCTATTCCAAAGGCTTCCTATTCATCCCTCTGCTTCTAAGCCTGTCTACCTCAGATCCATCCTCTACACTGCTGAAAGAGTGAGGTATTTATAAAGCAGTCCTCCTGTGTCTCTGTTGGCTGAAACCTTTCAATATCTCCCATCACTTACAAGATACAGCCCAAACACTGATGATGAAATTAATTTTAATTAAGATCTAGTCCTACCTACATTTTTAGCCTCGTTTATCTTCCTTCTCCGTATTTTATTCCAGCAACACCAATTGAATAGATATCTCACTCTCTCTCACCTCAGTGCTATCCCATCTCTCTAGATAAGACCAGATCTCATTTCTCTCCTATCCTATCCTACCTAAAAAGTTTCTCTAACCTATACCTCAGGCCACCATCCTTAAAATCTTAGCTCAAAATATCCCCATGCAAAAAACATTTTCTAACCTTCCAACAAAAGGCTAAACATCACATCCTCTCACATTATTGTCTACATATATCTATTATGTGCATATATCTACTATGTGATAAATTATACTTATCAGATTATAATTTTCTATTTAGGCCTGGATTATTACAATTGTCTCCATATAGGTTTCCATGCCTTGAATGTCTTCCTCTTTTGAATCCACATGACACATTTCTACCATTACTAAAATTGAAAAAAACAAACAAAAAAAAAAAAATACCTGATAGGAAGCCCCAGGCAAACTCACTATATAACTAACCCCTTCTCCAGTCACTCCATTCTGATCTTTGGTTCAGGACATAGCAAATTAAATTACTTTTCTCACTGAATGCCATGGTGCAAGGCTCTGCTATGCTTCTATGCATTTGTACATACTTCTGACTGGAATGGATATACCCACCTACTAATCCATCAAGTTTATCTCAAACATTACTGCTCTATGGTACTTTCTCCCATCTTTCCCCTTCCCTTCCTGTTAGCAATTTCTTCTAATGGCATCTCTTGGCACTTGGCAAATATTCCCTCTATAACACTCACTATACTGCCTTGTAATGATTTCTAAGTGCCTCACAGGCTGTTCTTTCTCATCTCAGCTCTGTATCTCATACACAGTAAATGCTCAATAAAGAATTGTTGAGAATGGATGAATGAATGAATGAATGAACAAATGAATGGGAATAATAACAACTAGTTTTTAATCAAACTAAAGACAGTCACATAGAGGCAATTCTTTGCTTGCAATGCAGCTGAGCCTTAGAAGCATTTCTCATATTCAAAACTTGAGAGTAAATCTGAAAACAAAAGATAGAAAAGAAAAAAAAAAAAACAGAGGCTAGAAATGAAGAAACAGAGTGGGGAAGGCAGGTAAAACAGGTGATGGGGAAGATTGATAGCATAATCTACTTCCACATAGGATCCTCATATGTGGCTTCAGCTCAGGATACACGTGATTATCATGACTCAAGCAATGGGAGATTAAGCCTCAATTCCCCTCAGCAGGACTTTCCCATCACACATGTCTTTCCTACTGCCACTAGGGATTTAAACTACCAGCCATAAGAAGCTACACAATATATTAATTCACAGAAAGAGAAAGAAGCAAAGGCAATAACAGAATTACACCTTCAGGGTCCCAGGTAGAAGGGGTATTCTCCAAAATAAAGCTAATTATTTAAATGATGGCAGTCACTGGCTGGTCACTGCAGTGGCCATATGTATGGTAATGTATTGTAGCCCCTATGTTGGATGAGGTTTCGTGCTCTGAATATCTGCCTACTGTAAGCAAGAATATGTTCTATTTAGCCTGAGAAGAGTATCGTATGCACAGAATTAACTGGAACTATAAATTCAGTAATACAGTCAATCATTTAGGCTTTGCAACGAAGGGGGGTTGGGGTTTCGAAAGATCACTCAGATGACAAAAATAAGATACAGATTTAGCTCAAATACTGATGTGTGGGTCAAATCTGAAGCGCAGTGGTGGATAGCTGTGAAACCGTCTAGTATGCTAAAAATCAGGCCACAGTGAAATGGTGTCGTTACTCCTTCTCATTATCTTCCCCTCTCCCTTTACTTAATTCTCCTGTCTCTCAATGAGAATGTCAATAAACCTCACTGGAGTTAAACACTGGAAGTATCTAATTTCTCCCCGGCAAGTTCTCAGGTTCTCTTTTCTCACAGATTTTTCATTAAAAATAGGGTAATAAATGAGAGTCTTGGAAGACATAAGGAAATCTGTCTAGTAACTTTCATTAATCAAAAAGCAAGAACATAATTTACTCATTCCCCTGAGTGACATGTTTTTGCTCCATCCCATGGCTCACTTCCTCTTCTCCCTCCCCCTGCTGGTTTCCTGTCTCTCTCTATCCCCCTGTTATAAGGACAACAATTTCCTCAGAGCCGTCAAACACATCAAACCTTGGTAACAGCCTGTACAAGGATGTTTCTTAAAAGGCAATGTCTGAATATGACAAATGACATTAGCCCTGTGTTTGGCAGGGTCACAGCCAAAGCCAAGACTGATATTTACAGTATACTTTATGAAACCACAAGCATCTTCCTAAGTCCTATGGGATGTCATGTCACACGGAACATATATAATTAATCTCCTATTGTGACATTTACCACCTTCCTCTTCAGGCAGGCCTCTCCCAGAGATGGCTAAGTAGCCACTGCCAGAGCAGCAATAGTCATGTAGGTGTTTTAGGGTCTGGCACCAATACAGCATCAGACCTACGCAGCAAGAGCATTTAGTACTCAGCCTTGAAAAAAGACTTAAACTTAACAGGTGATGCAGCAAAATCTTTCCCTAGTAGAATAAAACTTTCAATGCCTGGAAGAGATGCTGGCCTTGGAGAATTGGCTGCTATCAGTTTTTGGCATTATATAAATTTGCCTTAATTTAGCTCTAACATGATACTATATTTCAAGGCTTGAATACACTGATATTGCAGAAGTGGAAGTTTAAAAACTGAATACTATCAGTTTCAATCTTTACAATACCTGAATCAACGCAGGGCCAGCAAAATGATTTGAATGGTTAATAATAAAGTTTATTGAAAAATGTTAAAAGCTAGATTTCTATAGTGAGCATATACATACATGTATGTATGCATGTATATACACACACACATGTCACACAAGTGTGTGTGTGGGTGTGTGTATATATATTATATATATTAAATATAGTAAATAATATATATATTAAATATAATATATATATATTTGGATATATATAATATCCAAGATTCCACTTCTAAGTCCTATTCTTCCTCTATGGCTAGTAGCCAAGCAGAAGCCCAAGGCCAGACATCTACATGTCCCAAGTTTCTCTGCCCAGCAGTGGGAAGACCACATAGTTGAGGGCAGATTTCCAAGTTCCAACATCATCTCGGCACTGAAAACTGTTACACTCGGTCAGCTAGGCAAGTGCAGTTGTTAATCCCAGACTGAGCAATTGCCTAAGCAGCAAGTCCGACACACATTAAGATTGGCATTTCCTTATGACACCCCTTCACAAATACACACGGAAGTCTCAATTTTCATATGCTAGCTTTAACTCCATCTTTTTCTCTAATAGTCAAGAAATCAAATCAGTGAGCTGGAGTGTTTAGTAGAAATATGGTTGTTCCTTTCTACTGAATATAACATTAAATAATTCACATGTGTTAGTATTTCATTAGGAATAACAAGATAATCACAACACAATTGACAACTCATGAACAGACTTCAGGGTATCAAGACCCTATGGTTGATGCATGCTTCACATGATAATCACACTATATGCTTTCTATGCCAGGCATAGTGCTAAGAATTTTACATATTACATTTAATTGTGATCACAGTCAGAAATATTAGATTATCTACCCAAGATTATACAACTGGTAAAGTTTTGGATCCAGGATTTTAAAGCAGATTTTTCCTACTGCAAAGACCATGATCAACCACTATCCTATTTATAATGACTCTCTACCTCAATCTTCACCTCAAAACCTTGGGTGCTCCCCAGTGGCAAGATCAAGGTCCTGCTAACTATGACTACAACCTTATTTATAGTCTTACTTACTCCCCATATTCTAAGGCTCAGGTCAAATGAATCCTCTTGGCATCTTCTCTGAAAATTTGACATAAGTTATTGTTCTCCTCTAGTGCAGTGATAGCTTCTACCCTCCTCTACTCCACTACTCCTTCATCAGGGCAATTTTTCTCCCCAGGGAGTTATCCAGCAATGTTTGAAGATATCTTCGGTTGTCACAACTGGGGGAATCCTACTGGTATCTAGTGAGAAGAAGTTCCAGTTGCTTGCTAAACATACTCAATGCACAGGAAAGCCTCCCACAACAAATAATTACCCATCCTGTCTCAATAGTGTGAGGCTGAGAAACCCTGGTGCATATGATAATCATCTTTGTAACTTCCTTAAGGAATTTAACACTTTTCACTCTGTATTACATAATATACAGAATACTCTCAGAGTTAAGAGCCTATGTCTTACACAATTTTATATTACATACCCTTTTCCTTTTCAAGAGTGACTTACTGTTCCAAGTAACTAATAGGTGTTCAATAAGTGTTGGGGACTGTATGAATGATGAACATTCTACAGACATTTGACTCTTTTTTTTCTTTTCAGATGGAGTCTTGCTCTATCGCGCAGGCTGGAGTGCAGTGGTGTGATCTCAGCCTACTGCAAACTTAACCTCCCGGGTTCACACCATTCTCCTGCCTCAGCCTCCTGAGTAGCTGGGACTACAGGTGCCTGCCACCATGCCTGGCTAATTTTTTGTATTTTTAGTAGAGACAGGGTTTCGCTGTGTTAGCCAGGATGGTCTCGATCTCCTCACCTCGTGATCCACCTGCCTCTGCCTCCCAAAGTGCTGGGATTACAGGCGTGAGCCACTGCGCCAAGCCACATTGGACTCTTTAGAGTAAATTCTGAAAGACACATTGGAAGAGCTGTGTGAAACAGTGACTGCATCATAGAATCCTATAGATTTGAGGTGGACAGCATATCAGAAGAACAACCTCATTTTAAATGCATGGATGATGAAGAGCAGAGAAGTGCAATGAATTGACTAAGGTCACAGGACAAGTGCCGCTTTCTTAGTCCTTAGACTGGGCTATATATTAAAGAAAGCCAACACTATATAAGAAAAGGATCAAAAGTAGAAAATATCTCTTAAATAAGTAAAATTTCTCTTTTCTCGGGAGAATGAAAACCTACTCATGAAATGTGTTAAATACGTGAGTTGTTTTTTCTCTTTTTAATCATAAACATGCTATGCATCCGTGCTTCCCCTAATCATACTGTCAGTGGCGATCAATGCCTTTTACAGAGATTTGTGGAAACCACAAAGAGTCAAACGTTGCTACTATGGAGATAAATGTCCTTGAAAGCTCTCAGCCTTAGCTCACCACTAAATGCCTCCTTGGAGGATGCTTTATTTTATCCCCACGTTATTACTGAAACAGGGCAGTGGTGCAGTTCTGACTCAGAAAAGTGTCCAAGGTACTATGTCAAGACCTTAGTTTATGACTCATATGAAAGATAGCTCTATCCTGAATTTTCTTTCTTGTCATCTGTTGTCCCAGTCCTGGTGATTCCTCATTCAATTAGTTCATGAGTTCTCTGAGGTAACCCTGTGGAAAACTCTTTCGTTATTTAAAAATAACAGCAACAACAAAACACCATAATTTAAAACTTGATACAGAGGTTGTGTTCTCTGTTAAAAATTACATGCCTCACTCTTGGGGCTGACCCAGTTTACCCATTTCTGTTAATAACTAGCTCACAACTACTCACAAAATCACTTCTTAGTAGTATGAAATTCTCACAGTGTGGCTGGGTGTGTGCTCCAGACCCAAAGGCTTAAAATGTCAGACTTCAAAAGGAATAGTCTGTTGCTGCATCCTCAATAGGTTGTGCTCAGCTGAGAGAACCCAACCAGAAGATAATGCCACCCTAGTCCAAGATTAAGGCAAAGTGTACTGTGTGCCGATAACTAAGCACAGTCACAATAATGGAGCAAGAAAAAACCTGCCATTTGGACACAGTTATCCTGAGTCTCCAGATCTTTCTTCAGATAACATGCCAAAGACCTCATGAGTTACATGAAGAGAGCTTTTACTAGTGGAATCCCCACTTCGGGGCACACACACAAAATGGAAATTCTTTTCTTATTCAAGACAGAACTGTTTCCTCCTCTCAACCCAGCTACTAATCCACATGTCAGCATCTGGGATGCATAACACATTTCCACATGTCGTACCCATCACAGAGTCGTCTATTTAACCCCATCCTCTCCTACATGAAAGAAAATCTTCACATCAATATTAATGAGTGTTAGACCCATGAGCAGAAAGGTATGACTCTCTCAGCATTTCATAATGATTGCACTTCTCTCCTTCTTCAAAAGCCACAATTAAATCCCAGAGGGAAAATTATCTTCTGTGGATAATGCAAATAGTGTTGTTTTAATATATGCACAGATTCATAATGATATTACTATTATTAATAGTGACAATAATGAATAAATTTGCTACTAGAAAATAAGTAGGTAGCCCAGATTTT
This sequence comes from Mandrillus leucophaeus, assembly GCF_000951045.1. Classification (NCBI taxonomy): domain Eukaryota; kingdom Metazoa; phylum Chordata; class Mammalia; order Primates; family Cercopithecidae; genus Mandrillus; species Mandrillus leucophaeus. Next base: position 2,720,568 of record NW_012103166.1, on the reverse strand, counting down.
ATAACCCTATTAAATATCTCTGTATTTTATATGTTGCATATTATTTTTTTATGAGATGACCTGAGTCACATATGCACTTTTATAGCTTCCTAGAGATACAAGAAAATGGAGCTATAACTTTTCATTTTCTCTCTATCATGTGTGATGTGTATAAGAATATGCATATGTATCAAAAAAGAAAGCTTTATTTTACTTCAGCTCTTTGATCTGGGGGGTAGAGATTATTTTCCATATGATTCTATTCAAAAGAGTCATATTTTCTCCCATACGTATTTAAATAAGAACGAAAGAAATTATCCACCAAAATCACCCACAGAAAAAAGAAAGAAAAAATCATCCACCAAAATAGAGCTCTCCATTTACGATGTATTGTTTCTCAAGTGACTTTTGTCATTGGATGCTCCAAATAGGGGAGTCCAAAAATAACAGCATGTAATATTACAAGGCTTCAGAGTACTGAAATCATAGTCTAAGTCAACTTTTTTAGGGTATTCAGAAACTTTGAGTGGCATTCACTTTGATATGATCCCCAAAGATAGCTTTAATAATCCATTAAACTTCCTTGCTATACAAGAGATCATCAAAGAGATCAGGACAAGAAGAACACAGCATAACAAAACAGTATAAGGAAGAGAATAAAATGGAAAAGGAATGCAGTTGTATAGATACTTGACATTTTTAAAAAGGCAGTTATTCATTGTCTCAAAGGCACTGAAGAATCAAAATCATTGTCTGATTGATATTATATCAAAACATAAATTTGCTAACAATCCAGTTGTTTTATCATCTTATGTGCAACAATACAGCATGAAAGAATGAAAAATGCATTATGATCATTCTCAACTCGATGAGCAACCTACTGTACAAGTTGTCTATTCTTAGTTATTGTAACACTTGCTAAGTCAAAAAGGTCAGGTAGGATTTGACCTTCTTCCCGTCCATTATAAACAATTCTTGATGCTTTCTACTGCCTGAGTGTATAGACTTTGCTTTCTGGCCATCAGATCAGGTCTGGGGCCAGCTTTTGAGGGGAGCACAGAAATGTGCTTCAGTGTTAGGAAGAGCCCATTTTTAGGGAATGCACAAGGCTAGACAATCCTGAGGTCTTCAAGTGCTGTGTGGTCCCCTTTGAACTTCCCAGTGGTGCTCTGAAAGGCTATTCCAATGGACTTCAAAGCTTATACTACATTAGAATCATCTGGAAGGTTTGTTAAAGCACAGATTGCTGGGCTCAGAGCTTCTGAGTTGGTAAGTCTGAAGTGGCCCAAGAATTTGCATTTCTGACAAGGTCTTAGAATGCCCATGCTTCTGGTCCAAGAACTACGTTTTGCAAATCATTATTCTATTCAATTATGTACAGATTTCCAGGATAATCTTGCCCTGGGTTCCACAATAATCAATTCCCATCTTCATGTTTAAAATATAATGCCACCACAATTTGGAATTAAAAATTAAACATTTAAGGAGTTACGTTTTCTCTGCTTGACATCAAACATTCACACTTTTAGAAGTATTTAAATTCATTGATATGGATACACACAACTAGAGATGGCCTTTTGTTAAAGAACATTTAATTCCACTGACAGATAAAAGGAAATATGGGGGATAGCCTCATCCTTTATAATGTCAGTTTCTTTTTACGTTGAAGAAATATTATGACTGGTGTACAGAAAAAATAGATTATAGCTTTGACATAGTTTGGTTTTTAACAGTTTTGCAAAGTCTTTCTTCCAATGTTATTTCATCCAATAAATATTTTATTAAATGTCAGCCTATAAAAGGCCTACTGTATGCATGGCACTCTGTCAGGCCCTTTGTAATATTTAAAAAATAAATAAATACCAAGTTTCTGACTTAGAGAAAAGTTACACACACACACAAACACACCATCACAGCATATAATAAGGTGAAAGATGAAACTTTATACAGGAAGATTATCCTTTTTAGGAGAGCTCTGGCTTTTTCTTATTTTATAGAATAGTGCTCTTCATCAATTGATCAGATGTTGAATTTGCAAATACTCTCAGCCTATGTCTTTCATTCTATTCAGTGCTGTTATTTATCTTTGTAGCTTTCCCTTCTGTCTTAGTCCATTTGAGCTGCCATAACAAAATCCCATAAATTAGGTGGCTTATAAACAGCAAACATTTGTTTTTCACAGTTTTAGAAGCTGGGAAGTCCAAGATGAAGGCGCTGGCAGATTCAGTGTCTGTCGAGGGCCTGTTCCTTACAGACAGTAACTTCCAGCTGTGTACTCAAATAATGGAGGGGCACTAATCCTATTCATAAGGGATTTGCCCTCAAGATCTAATCACTTCCCAAAAGTTCCACTTCCTAATATCACTACATTGGGATTAGGTTTCAACATACACATTTTAGGGGGACGCAATCATGATAGCACTATCTAGCATAACTATCCTAATTATCCTATTCCTTTGACATTTCACTCAACTAACATTTAATATGCATACTTAGATGACAGCCATTTTGTCTGGCAATGGGAAGAAAAAGTGGATTGGTCTACATGGTACCCCCCTAAAGCTACTTATAGTCTAACAGGAGTGAGGAACAAATACAAAGGCATTCATGCTATGGGGAGTCAGCACTAAGACTAGAGAGAGGCAGCTGGACCAGACATGGTAAGGTTTTCTGAGTTTCCTAATACTTGAGGCAAATGTTGAATTTAAAGTAGGAGGGGCTAGACAACAAGGTTATAATGAAGCAGAGGGAACAGCATGCCACATGGTCTCACATTATAGTGGACCATATTGTGTTTGTTAAGAGAAGTTAAATTGTTCAGTAATGATTGAAAGAAAAAAGTGTGAAGAAACAATAAAAATAATCAGTCAAATGGAACATCAAGCCCCAAAAGAGGACTTTCCAAGTCATTTTAAGGAGCTTGGATTTTACACTAAGAGTCGAAATCTATTAACTTAGTTTAAGAAGAGAATGGCAGGATAAGTTTTGTTTCAGCAGAAACAATCTTGCATTTTCTAAATTGTAACCATCGTTTCAGTTTTCTGAATGTTCTGTACCTTTTTGGATGCCTACCTGAAGCAAGCAAACTAAAAGTGATGAAAATAATTGAAACCTTTAGCCATTCACATGATATAATTTACAAAGTCAAACGTGTAGATATTCAATGGCCGCTGGGTGACTGATTCTGTTTCCCCATTTCTATTGGGGTGTTTGGTGAGGCATAGCCTCCTGTTGAGTCCCAGGACTGGACGTATCAGTCCAGCCAAGTCCTGAGTCATGTTGACTATTTCATACATTTCTCACAATTACAGATTTGCTTTTTACCAGTCCTCCAGAGGGAAAAAACAAATGCTGACTGGTGGCCTACTTGTTACCCACTGTGGCCTCTCTGAATTTTTCTACCCAACCTGCACAAAGCTGTGATAGTCTTGCTCATTCTTATAGTCTTACACTCAGAATTCCCTCCACAGGACTGTGCTCTTTGTTCTTTCTGCACATTATTCGGCTGATGTCTGATCGCTGTCCAAATCCTCAATCATCTGGAATTTTCACTCTTTGCTTTAGGATATAGCTCATCAATGCCTTACTGTGCTGGCTTCTCACATTATTTTTATTGGACGGTTGTTCTGCACTCTTTATTTCCTACCTCTAATTTTCACCAAATTAAATTCAATAAATGTATTTTCTTCATGTTTGGAACTTTGTAGTAAAAACGTGATAAAGGTGTTTTGAGTATAGACCTTAAAAGTAAAGCAAAAAAGGGAACTAAAATCATCTGAACTTTAACGCCTTTTCCCTTTTTTTTAAAGAAAATTTAAAAATGAATACCTGGACTGTTCTTCTATAATATCTTTGAAAGAAGCAATTTAATAAAAAATCAGAGTGCTTCTAGTTAATTTAATTCCCTCCAGACCCACATTCCTTCCAAATTGCACACTTCAGAACTACAGAGCCAGAGAACTTTAGATGCCCTCTGAGAATGCCTGAGGAGAAGGGGGAAAAAGGTCCATGAAAGAAAATGAAAGTAAAAGCTAATTTATGGAGAGAAAAGGGAAAATGGTGAGGAAGTTTCAATTAATCTGTGATTGATTTAACACTTAAGAACAATTGTTAAGAAAAAAGCAATATTAGCATTTAATTAATTATTTAGAAGCTATTGAAAGGAACATATTGTATAGTGTATTAAACCTATAGCCCATATGAAAAATGGATTGAAACTCGATAGGAGATTACTAGCTTGAAAAATGAAAGGATGATGTACCATAGGGACAATCCAATTCCAAGCTTAAAAACATGGGAATAAAAACACATAAAGGAGAAATAGTTACAGATTGTTAAATTGGACACAATTTTAGACACCTGGACAGCCTGAAGTCATTGACACCTAGACTTTGTGATTATAAAGAGTCTAAAGTGCTCTACTAATTACCTCTGAAATAATAGACCTTCCGGATTTTTGTTCCTAGACAAAAGGGTGACTCTACTTTATATAGACATTGTAATATTTAAACAAATCTAACCCAGGATGTGGTTTCATAGGAACCAGAGTAATTAGAGAAACTATTTGTCAAAGAGTAACTGACAGGCCAAGTGATGAACAGAATCTAAGGCAGGATAACAATACTCTCCTGTAACTCCACAGAGCATGATTCCAACAGTTTCTGTTGTCACTTTTGCTTCTTATAGGGAAGCTTGTTTTGTATATGTGCATGTAAAGGTGTTAAAACCATCAAAGCCGCTCTCTGATACTTTTTTGTAGTTTTTACTCATATTCACGATGAAGGAAGGAGGGGAAAAAAAAAACCACATCTTCGCAAGTTAGTGTTAATGTTAGGTGCAAGAATGTGCATGCGCATAAATGCCCGTTCCCCACCCTCCGCACACCCAAACCTACACTCTCTGCCTGCTAGGTTCTGTCACTCCTTATGGCTTCCAGGACATACTACTTGTGTGCACAGTACTATAAATTTGAGAAAGTCCATTCTGCAGCTTTGTTCTAATCCCACCTCATGTCTCTTCATGTGGAAGTCATCACTGTGGCTCTGAAACAATACACTTTCTCTCTCCTGCTATGTTAAATTCACTACCCACCTAGCCATCTTTGCCCTTAACAGCGACATCAGTCTCCAACCACATAAGGATACAGGTTCTGTTTTAAACATTTTACATGTAATCTCATTGATCATAATTACCATATAAATTGAGGCTGCTATTATTTTCATTTTTCAGATGAGGAAACAAAGGCTGAAGCATGTTAAGTAACTTGCCCAAGGTCTCAGAATTAAGAAGTTGTGAAGCCAGGACTGTAATGTAGGTCTCTGCTTCCAGAATCTGAATTCTAAACACTGCTAATCAACAACTGCTTTGCCTCAAGGAGTAGAAAAGCTGCTAATGTCAGCATTGTTGCATTTTAGTGTTAATCCACCTTATTACTGGTTCAGAATTAGACTAAATCCAAACCCATATTCCCCTGTTGATGACATGAAACGGTCACTATTTTTTTCTCTTTCTTACCCATCAATGGACATTTTGTACTATAAAGTATATGCTATGCAAATTAGGTGGAGAAGCAGAAAGCAGGCTATTAGACCCTAGGGTTATCATCTGGGGAAAGAATTGAGGAAAATATGCAAAGGAACATGAAATGCTTTCTTCCTTCCCATGACTTTATATAGAGGCGTGGATGAATTTTAAACACATATATTAAGATTTAAGGATTAAATACTTAGTGATGGAAGTTCTTTTAAACTCTAAACCAAAAGCCTTCAACTTTGCAAGATAAGGGTTAAAGAAAATTAAAAGGACACTTTGCTGAAGGCTGGTGGAAAGAAGGATCTAACTACAGCTGCTGGTGGTTCTCTTTTTAGGCTAACCTTCTTCTGCCTCCTGGGGGGATACATTAGCACGTCCAGAAACTGCATGCCCATGAAATATTGGAAAATTTGCAAATTGTGGGACACTTACCAAAAGGTACACAGTGCTATCTCTGTTACTATCAGTTAAAATGTAATCAGTAAAAAACACAGGGACAGCCTTTCCCCAAAGCAAAAATGACCTGCTGAAGTATCGTCTTCTGAATCTCTTTTTCATTTCTTATGGTACGACAGCAATCCTCATTCTTTGGGGTTTTATACTTTACCATCTATGTCTATTTAAGGTCAAGCCATGGCAATCTCTTTTAGTTTCATGTCTTACAACTTGTTGCGTATATGAATCACATACAATGTGCTACAAAGGAAGAATCATGATCTTTGGAGTCTGGTCCAAATGCAAGTCTCATGCTTATCAGTTATATATAATTAACCTCACTGATATTTAGTTAAGTATAGCTAAGTATAGTATAGCTAAGAAGTTACAGCTAAGAAGTTAGCTACAGTATAGCTAAGAAGCTATAAAATGGTCATTCTAACAAAACCTCCTAGGTTTATCATGAAGATTATAAGTGAGATAATACTGAAAATACATTTAATACTGTGCCTAGTACATTGTGAACTCTTTAACGAATGGTGGTGGACATTATTATCATATGTGAAGCCCATTTATGGTAAGTATTCAATTAATCCCTATCTTGTCATTATTAGAATGGCTAGATTCACCTTACTCACACATGGCACAAGCACATCTAATTTACTTCAGTTTCTTCTCTCTGTCTTTAGTACAATCTATTCCCTAGACAAGACATTTATTCTATACACTGCTACATGAAATTTTTCTCAAGCATTTCCTGCTTAAGACCCCCCAAGGGACTCAAGAACATCTTAGAACTCCCTATGACATTCAAACTAAATATAAATTGATCTGCTCTTCACTAATTCACCTGTTCTACCTGTCCTACCAAACTCTTTTCTTATCTTTCGTAGACATTTGATAATAGGAGAGCCAGGTTATTCCACTATCTCAGGCATGCTTAACCTATCACATCCGGAAGTTTAGGAAGTTTTTATTCTATCTCACCCTAACTAGGAAAACCATATTATGTTACTGTCAATTCATGTTTCTCTCCTTTTACAAAACCATTCATGCTTTCCTTGATGGCTTCAAATTAACACCACTCAGTGCTGATGAGATTTCTCTATCTATAGCCACTCAAAGTGTTTGCTTTTGGTTTGCTTTTTACTTGCGTGTTGTATATTTCTTTCCTTAGAAAAATTATTCATTATTTGTTTACCCTTGATGCCAATACATTCTATGAAGCAAGGTAATAAACATTTTATATGCTGTCTTTGCCAAAGCTGGTGAAGATATCAGGATACCAGAATAAACATTCATAGATGACTACACCACAAGCATAGCTCCTTTCATTGTGTTTTCTTTATTGCATGCCATAGATACTACCTTTTTTTACAAATGGAAGGTCTGTGGCAACCTTGCATGCAGCAAGTCTATGGGTACTGTTTTTCCAATAGCGTATGCTCAGTCTGTGTCTCTGCATCACATTGTTGTAATTCTCACATTATTTCAAACGTTTAAAATATTATTATATCTATTATTATGATCTGTGATCATTGATCTCTGATATTGCTTTTGTAATTGATTTGGGGTGCCATGAACTGCACCCATATAGAATGGGGAACTTGATTGATAAATGTGTGTGTTCCCATTGCTCAATGGATGGGCCATTCTCTCATCTCTCTCCCTCTGCTCGGGTTTCCCTATTCTCTAAGACACAACAGTATTGAAACTAGGTGAATATTAACCCTACAATGGCCTCTAAGGGTTCAAGTGAAAGAAAGAGTAACATGTCCCTCACTTTAAATCAAAAGCTATAAATGATAAAGCTTAGTGAGGAAGACATTTCAAAAGGAGAGATAGGATGAAAGCTAGGCCTCTGACGCCACACAGCCATGTTATGAATGCAAAAGAAAAGTTCTTGAAGGAAATTAAAATGCTACACCAGTAAGCACACAAATGATAAAAAGGCAAAACAGCCTTATTGCTGATATAGGGGAAGTTTAGGAGGCCTGGGTAGAATCAAACCAGCCACAACATTCTCTTAAGCAACACCTAATTCAGAGCAAGGCCCTAACTCTATTCAATTATATGAGGGCTGGGAGAAGTGGGAAAACTTCAGAAGAAAAGTTTGCAGCTAGCAGAGATTGGTTCATGAGGTTTAAGGAATGAATCTGTCTCTATAACATAAAAGTACAAGGTAAAACAGCAAGTGCTGATATAGAAGTTTCAACAAATTATCTATAAGATACAGCTAAGATTATTGATAAGGTGGCTACACTCAACAATAGATTTTGAATGTAGACAAATCAGCCTTTTATCAGAAGAAAATGCCATCTAGAGCGTTCACAGCCAGAGTCTGGCTTCGAAGGACAGACTGAGTCTCTGTTAGAGGCAAATGCAGCTGGCAAATTTTAGTTAAAGCCAATGCTAATTTACCACTGTGAAAATCCTAAGACCCTTAAGAATTGTGCTAAATTTACTCTGCCTATGCTCTAGAAACGGAACAACAGAGCCTGGATGATAGCACACCCATTTACAGCCTGATTTACTAAATATTTTATACCCATTGTTGAGACCTACTGCTCAGAAATGATTCCTTCCAAAAGATTACTGTTCATTAACAGTACATCTGTTCATTTTAGAGCTCTGACGGAAGTGTACAAGGAGACTAATGTTGCTTTATTCCCTGCTAGCACAACAGTAGTTCTGCAGTCCATGGAGCAAGGAGCCATTTCAACTTTCAGGACTTATAATTTCAGAAATACATTTAGTAAAGCTATAGCTGCCATAGTTACTGATTCCTCTAATAGAACTTGGCAAAGTAAATTTAAAACCTTCTGGAAAGTATTCACCATTCCAGATGCCATTAGGAATATTTGTGATTCGTGGTTAATGTTAGTATCAACATTAACAGGTGTTTGGGAGAAGTTGATTCCAACCCTTTTGAATAACTTTGAGTGGTCCAAGACTTCAGTGGAGGGACCGTGTCTGCATATGTGGTAGAAATCGCAAAATAACTGGAATTAGAAGTGGAACCTGAAGGTGTGACTGAATTACTGCAATCTCATGATAAAACTTAAACAGAACAGATGAGAAGTTGCTTCTTATGGATGAGTAAAGAAAGTGGTTTCTTGAGATGGAATCTACTCTGGGTGAAGATGCTGTGAACATTTTTGAAATGACAACAAAGCATTTAAAACATTACACAAACTTAGTTGATGACACAGAATCAGGGGTTGTGAGAACTGACTCTAATTTTCAAAAATGTTCGACTGTGGGTAAAAAATGCTATCAAATAGCATTGCAAGCTCTAGAGAAGGCTTTCATTAAAGCCTTCAATCTATGTAGCAAACTTCTTTGATGTCTTATTTTAAGAAATTGCCATAGCCACCCCAACCTTCAGCAACCACCACCCTGATCAACCAGCAGTCACCAATATAGAGGCAACACCCTCCAACAGCAAAAAGATTACGATTTGCTGAAGGCTCATTTAAACGTTAGCATTCTTTAGCAATTTTTTCAATAAAGTATTTTTAAATTAAGATATGTATACTGTTTTTGGACATAATGCTATTGCACACTTAATACACTACAGTATAGTATATATATAATTTTATGTGAATTGAGAAACTAAAAATTTCATGACTCACTTTATTGTGATATTTTATTTAATGCAGTGGTCTGAAACCAAACCTACAATAGCTCTAAGATATGCCTGTATTTAATAGCGTGACCGATATCAGAGAAAGAATGTACCTGTATAACTGTTTTTCTTCATCTATGCCTCATGCTATTAATGTTTTCACCCCCTACTGGAAAAAGCTGGAATTGAAGGGATTCTGATCCTATTTCTCAGATTCTTAGGGAAATAAACCCCCAGCACTGACTGCCTGAAAGGCAGCTCACTGACTGATGTTCAGGACTTAAATAATAGTAGAGTTCCTTTTTTTCTCTCTCTTTCATTCCTTTCTTTCTGAAAATGTTGCTATGGTAACCGCACTGGGTTTTCATTCTCTGTCTTCATCATGCTTCTGCTTAGAAGCCCTGGAGAGAGAGACATTGATCAGTGATGCAATGAGACAGCCTCTGGGGAGAGACGAAGGCCATCAAGAGGAGTATGTATTCTCAGGACACTGGATCACAACTACTCTTTCAGCAAAGACAGGTCGATTTGACCATCCTTTAGGGGGATTTAATTAAAAACCAGTCTAGGCCAGCCTGTATACGGCACAGTAGCAACATGGATCACCAGCATCTAATAGTGGCATGTCAAAGAAGGCAAGGGTTACTCAGAAATGGCCCACACATATTAAAGGTTTCTGCTGTGTGCTGCTGGCAAGCAAGAAATTCATTTAGTGCTCATCCTTTTAGCCAGGGAGATTTACTGCCCCTGGGTTGAAATCACTTTTCATGTTATTAGGTCACTGGGGACCAGGAAGGTTTCTCTCCCCTCCATCCTATGGCTTTCCCAGTGGAAGGGACTTCTACATCGTTTCACCCACATATTAAAGGAAGCACGCAGGCTGAGGAACCTGTGAATTGTACTTTCGAGGTACTCTCATTCCATTGCAGTAATGACTACTGATAGTATTTGCGGTGACATCTTTTTACATGTGACTTTACAGATACCAGTTTATTTTTAGTTTTTCCCCACATTTTCGTTTTCTCATATATTAGGGGGAGGTAAAGAGATTTGGGGGCCTGAAGCTATTGTAAAAAGCCCCCTGGGAATACCTCATACATGTCAGTGGTGAGCTTCTGGCTTCCACTTGGAAAATACTCCTGCCCACTTACCAGGCCTCTAATGTTTTTTGGGAGTGAACTGTGCCAGCTTTTAAGATGTCTGGCAAGTGAGGAAGATATTCTGAGAATATAGGACTTGGTGGCCACATACAGTTCTCTCATTTACACTGTCAGAATTCTTCTAGCCTACTTTCTCCTGATTCTCTCGCCAGTACACACTTTCCTTTACCTTCATCCTTGCCCCTTTCTTGCTTCCTTTACCTCCTATTTAATCCCTCCATTCAGTGAAGTTTTTTTCAGATTCTACAATTACACAGGCTCCGTTGCACCCCATCCTTTCCAGATTCTACATACGTTTACTTACATGAGTTATTAAACAGGGCTTTGAGCTTTCTCATCTTTACCATATTATTGTAAAGATTAGTATAATAATGTACATGAAAAAGTGTATCAGGAAGTATTCAGTATACATTAGCTTTTAATTCATTTAGATCCATATATATTTCCTGATTTTTTCCATCTCTTATTTTTCTTTATCTCTTTAGTCTGTGATCACATTGCTCAACATGATTTGTTAACATTTCATTTAATATGTGAAAGTTAGTTAACAATATCTTCACACACCAGTGCGAATGCCATAGAAGCTGTAATCATTCAGAGTTACTCCAAGATTCCGTCAACTGGTTGCCCAACTTTTTCATCCTACCCCTTCTCAGAGAGATAAAACATTCCACACTCTGAGTACTCCCATAAGGTATCGTATATCTCAAAACAACTACAAGACAGGTATATTGTATATACCTATTGTATATATTGTATATCTCAAAACAACTACAAGATAGGATTTGGAACGGTCTCACCACAGAGAAACAATATGTTTTTGAGGTGATAGTTATGCTAATTACCCTGATTTGATCATTATACAAAGCATACATGTATGGAAAATCACATTGTACTCTGTAAATATGTACAATTATTATGTATCAATTAAAAAGTAAATGAAAAATGTTAGATCCTCAGAACTGGAATTTCTACTCTTTTCTGTTCCTTGCCTCTTTCAGATAGCACCATGCCAATTTAAAATTATATACTTAACAAGCCACTGTAGATAAATTGGACAATATACCATATTTTATTACACCTACTGTGAATGAAGTTAGCACTTAAAGATCTATGCCTTCTCCCTCAAGGAACACTCACTCAGGGATTTCACAACAAGCGCTCAAATGATAATTTCCAAATGTGCAGCTCCACCCTGATTTCTCTTAGCTTTCACTCTCTTAATTTTCAATACCCTCTGAAAGCTTCTATCAATATGTATAGAATCATCTCAAATCTATTACAAATCCTTTGCAGCTCACCTGCAAAAAGTATTTTACTCTAAATAATTTCCAATGACCCTGCCAACCTGTCAATCTGTGACTTTTTGTATTACTCTAAGACAATCTGTATCACTCCCACAACTCCCTCTCTACTGTAATATCCCAATATTTGTCAACTGTTCATTAGTTCCATATTTTTGAGAAAATTATGCTTATAAAGTTGTAATTGTTTTTCATTCACTATTACCTAATTAAGAGCTGAACTCATCCTCCAAGTCAAGTTGAATATTATGTCATATTCCTTCCCACCACTCTAATGAGAATCAGAACACTCATTATAATTAGTGTGTCCTTTTATTCTCTCACCACAATCCAACAGACACACAACTGCCAATTCAATATTCTGAAAACATTGTGTTCATATTTCACTCTCCTGCTTAATAATCACTGGAGGTTAAATGGAACTCCAATTCCCACAGAAGAACACTGAGGCTCTAGAGCCCAGCACTCACACCCTTTCATAATTATCACTTTTCCTTTTCAATCTTCTCACTTGCTTCTTCTCAACATAATTTTTCCTACCCAATCAATACATAAAGTCAAAATTTTGATTGCACATAATTCTGCTTTTTGTTCATGATACTATTCAACTTCCTCCTAATCCTAGCAAGTCTTCCATGACTCTCCCATTCACAGAGATTTATTTTGGCCTGTAACACCTATAACACTTCCTATGAACCTACCACATAATCATATATAGTTTTACCCAGTATGTAACACATTAATGTGTATGGTATAAGGATCATTAGTGGTGTATGTAAGGGATCCTGAATGGTACTACAGGTTTATTAATACAACATTTTAATTAAAATGTTTCCAGTTATAAATACAGTATAGCAGTCACTCTAGTACATAATAGGGACACAATGGAAAACAAGGTAGACACTGTAGCTGCCTCATGAAAAGTGTAACCTAATAGAGGCTCATGCAGGGAAACAATAAAGAAGTATGATGAATGGTATGAAGATGGTAGTACAAGGTGTCATAGAGCACAAGGAAGGGGAACCAAATATGGTCTGCAGATGGGAGAGGCACATGAGCACATAGGAAAATATTTGTAGTTAAAGTTATATCTAGGCCGGGCGCAGTAGCTCACGCCTGTAATCCCAGCACTTTGGGAGGCCAAGGCGGGAGGATCATGAGGTCAGGAGCTGGAGACCAGTCTGGCCAACACAGTGAAACCCTGTCTCTACTAAAAATATAAAAATTAGCCGGGCGTGGTGGCAGGCGTCTGTAGTCCCAGCCACTTTGGAGATTGAGGTGGAAGAATCCTTTGAACCCAGGAGGAGGAGGTTGCAGTGAGCAGACCACGCCATTGCACTCCAGCCTGGGTGACAGAGTGAGACTCCATTTCAAGAAAAAAAAAAAATTTATATCTAGTTTAAGACCTAAACAATAAATAGTACTTTGGTAGGTAAATAGGGGAGGAGGTTATGAATATAAGGTGGGCAAAATCTTACAAGAAGAAAAAACAATAGAAGAAGATACACAAAATCCTAGTCATAAAAACAGATCACTGCACATTCAAAGAACTAAAAAAAATTCAAGATGGCTAGAATTGGGGAAAGCAGGAGATTTTATCTCAGTTTTAATTTATAGGGTCTATAAGGCCCTGTAGTTCATAGTAAGGATGTAGAAAGTTGGCCTGACAATGAATGTTTTTAAGCATAACAATAATTTCAGTTTCATCAAATTCTTAACATGTAGTAATCCAGAAAGAGCATAATGGTTGCTTGAATTAGGACCCTTATAGTTAGGGTAGACAAAAGTAGATGGATAAAGAAAATACAGAAGAGGCAAAATTAATAGGCTTCAGTAGTAGACTAAACTCCTAAGGGTAGAAACTCTACTCATGCATCTCTGTATCCCACACAGTGCCTGCCATAGTATTTTAGTGCAGAAGGGACCCTATAAATATTTGTTGAATGAATGAATAAATGAAGCCTCTAAAACTTCTCTCCCTAGAAGAAATATGAATTACATTCATGTTTCATTTATAAGGGATGTAATGAATGCTGAAAGCAGAGGCAAAACCCTTTCAGCATCAGTCTTGTTGAAGGAGCTAGTAAGTAGGAATTTCAGAGTACTGCTGTGTGCAGCCCCAGGGGAGCACGGCTGGTTTAAGGCCAAGGATTCAGGACTGCCATCACAAAGACGGCTGTGGTATACCAGGCAGTTGAGGAGGTGAAAGGGCAGCAGGAAATCTAATTCCAGAGTTTTGCAACAGAACACATATTTTTTATTTTATTTTATTTATTTATTTTTTTGCAATAAGGCCAGCTCCTAAAATGCTACAATTACCCATATCAGAAGAGGGAATATGTCACACGTACTTTCACATGCTTCTGCAAAACAGTTGAGTTGAGTTTGGTATAAGGAAATGACATGGATAGCAAACTGAATGCCATATTCTGAAAGTATAATTCCATCCTGGCCACCTTGGCAAGTTGTAGAGAAATAATTGGTAAAATATTTCATTGTATTCTCTACCATCCTTCTTTCTTTCCCTCTATTCAAATTCATTCTTTCCCCGGTACCTCTCTATACCTTTCTTATATCTCATTTTTCCTCAAGCTCTAGCTCTTTTTAGCTCCATCCCCTCCCTCCCTCTTAGCTTGGTATCAGCGTTCAGGTCAGAGAATCAGCCAAGAATTAATTTAAAACCTATTGAAATTGAGATGGGGGGAGATATGGCATATTTTCCCTCAGCTCAAACCTTCTACCAAAAACTGCCACAACACACACACACAAACACACACACACACACACAGTGCCAAGAGTAATTGTTAGTTGACCACAGAATATGTATATCTGATGTCTCACTATTAATGTTCAATAATAGAGAAAATATTAAGAAAATGATAATTCTTCTAGACACACCACCATGCAGCCATCCAAATGCTATTGGTCGAGGAATTTAAAAAGATGGGAAATGCTTTTATTATCACGTTAACAGGGAAGAAAGTCAGAAAAATATTATATTTCAATACAATTTCAAATAGGTAAAATATGCATTTGAATACTGGAAAGTTACACACAAATGTATTAGCAGTGATTAATTTTGTACAAGGCTTTCATTTCCATTATTATACAGTTTGGGAGTTTAAATTTGCAGTGAACATGGGTTCATTCCATTTGGGGGTAAATATCTCAAAAGAAAGGTGCAAACAAGACACCATGTGGTGTGTATGTGTGGTAGGAGAAGTATCGTAAATAAATTCATTAAACTTTATAATAAGATGTAGCTCTGAGTATAAGATTTTTAGGTGCTGGGTGGAACATACAATAAGAGTTAAATGACCCTGGTGATGAATTAGGTCAAAATAAATGTTCAAGCACAGAATATCTAAGTCTAAGAATCATAAATGAGGCCACATGCTCATGCTTAGAAGATTCTCCAGCCATCTCGTGAATCTAGTCAATCCTATAATCCAAGTGTTAAGAGTGATATTCTCTACTCAAATTTTTACTTCCTAATACTTTACTGGAAGCTATCCTACCTAATAAGGAAAATTGGCATCAGCTTATTTATGTATTTATTAATCTGTTTATCTATTTATTTGTTAAGCTATATCTTGGGGGTAGATATACCAGTATCTTTTGCACTGTCTCACATGAATTATTTTCAGTTTTCAAATAAAAAGTACTATATAAGCCCTTTTGCAATTCTCACTCTGGTCCTTTTGTCTGGAATATTCTATTTCATAGTTTGTTAACCTGGTAACCTCCTGCACATCTTTTAATAGTTTGAATATACTTCTCTAATAAAGCTTTCCATAATTCCTCTTACATCATAATAGGTAGAAAGACTATCACAATCTTCTGTGATTCCATTATAGCCAACATATATTCCCATCATAGCATCTATAATTTATTGACTTTTTTCGTAGTTAGAATACTTGTATGTATGCATTTATTTTTATTGTGGTTAAAAATCTCTCAAATGCGATCTACTCTCTTAACAAAATATTAAGTGTACAATACAGTATTATTAACTATAGACACAATATTTTAGAGTAGATATCTAGGACTTAATCATCTGGCATAAATGAAACTGTATACCTAATGAACAGCAATTCTCCCATTTCCCCCTCCCCCTTGGCCCATATAAATCACAATTTTTAATGACCAATATGTCTTTAGCTCTCATTTCAAACTTGCTTAAGAAGGCAATGGAGTGTGGTTTTTGACAATATGTGATTTGGAATGAGAAATACTTGAATTCAAGTCTTGCTTTGCTAATGAGTAAGTATAAAATTTGTGGCAAATCACTTACTATCAATAAACTAAATATAATTTGAATAATAATTTTATTATTAGCATGATAAGCCATTGGGTCTATCACAATTTGAATAATAATTTTATTAGAATTATAAGGCTGTTGCGAAGACCAGAAAACATTTATTCTGGTTTTGATTATCTGGGCACCTACAGTGGACTCTTGCTGAGATATTTTCAATGGTCAAGAAGAGTGAATAACTCATAATAAATGCTTTCATGTTAATTCTTATTGATGGTAAGAATAAACTTATTTAACTGCTCTCAGTTCCTCAGGATGCCATATACTGAAGACATAGAAACTGAAACCCTTCCATCCTTTCCCACTCTGTTTGAAAACAAAAACGGGGCCACAACAGTCGTCATTAGCTCTTCAGTATGTGCAAAATTGATATGTTATTGTCTCAGCATAGCTGCCATTCTATGCTTAATCTGAATTCATTTACTTCAGTGGAAAAATAGATATGGTAGATGTTGTGAAAGTATTGCTTCCATCTTCATGGGATTCTTATCTGACCTAATAATTGTAACATGGGGAAAATTTCTTCCTAAAATTTATGAGGTAAATGGTTCTCCACAATTGTGTCTTCTTCAGAACCCAGATTCTTCCCAATGATGCTAATAGTATCACTAACTCTACCACATCAGTGTTCAATCCTCGCCAAGAGGACTAGATCCTTTCAGAGAGGAGAGGGGGCAACATTTACATGAAAAGAAATGTTTCTGGAAATGAAATTTGAGACACATTGATACTTACATAGTAATTAATTAGGAATAAAATAGCTCTCCTGTTACCTCTCAAATCTTATCATATAGGTTATCACCTTCTTCCCTTATCTGAGAGGCTGACTTATGTCATCTCAGCTATCACATAGAAAGGAAACACAGGATTATCACCAATGAAGTCCTTGAAAATCTACCAGCACAGAAGTGATTCCTACCACAACACAGCTCCAACACAGCTATTCTCTGTGATGGCAGCCATGGGACAGGCTGACTGTAGACTGGGTCAGAGAAAGAAAACAGTGTGGCTCCATATTAAAACACAACTTCAGTCGCATCCCCCTACACAAAATGTTGGGAAGCTGTAGCAGCAACATACAGGATATTGGTTTAACTC
The DNA here is from genome assembly GCF_000951045.1 of Mandrillus leucophaeus. Taxonomy (NCBI): domain Eukaryota; kingdom Metazoa; phylum Chordata; class Mammalia; order Primates; family Cercopithecidae; genus Mandrillus; species Mandrillus leucophaeus. The sequence continues at coordinate 2,703,114 of NW_012103166.1, read as the reverse complement.
AACCTCAGAGAGAATGTTATCTATTTCTTTAAATATAGCACGTAATGCAAGCAAAGAGGTCAAACAGTAACAAATGAAAAGTGTCCAGATAGGAGTTACCATCCTAGAGCAAAGAGCAGTCTACCAGCCTACCCACGTATCATATACAATCATGTGCCACACAATGACTTTTCCCTCAACGATGAACCACGTATACTATGGTGGTGCCATAAAATTATAATGGAGCTGGAATATTCCTGTTGACTGCTGACATCATTGTCATCCTAACACTATATTGCAATGCATTATTCATGTGTTTGTGGTGATGCAGGTGTAAATAAACACACTGTACTCCAGTCACACAAAATTATAGCACATACAATTGTGTACAATATATAATACTTGATAATGATAACAACTATGTTACTGGTTTATGTATTTACCAGAACGTATTTTTATCATTATTTTAGAGTGTTCTCCTTCTACCTATTTTTTTTTAAGTTAACTGCAAAACAGCCTCAGGCAGGTCCTTCAGGAGGTATTCCAGAAGAAGGCATTGTTATCATAGGAAATGACAGCTTCATGAATGTTATTGCCCCTGAAGACTTTCTAGTGGGACAAGATGTGGAGGTGGAAGACAGTGCTATGGATGATCCTGACCCCGTGTAGGTCTAGGCTAATGTGTATGCTTTTGTCTTAGTTGTTAATATGTTTATAAAGTTAAAAAAAAATTAAAAATTAAAAATGGGAAAATGCTTATAGAATGATATAAAGAAAACAAATATATTTGCACAGCTGTATAATGTTTGTGTTTTAAGCCAAGTGTTATTACACAAGAGTCGAACAATTTTTTAAAAATTTGAAAATGTATAAAGTAAAAAAGGTTATAGGAAGCTAAGGTTAATTTACTATTGAAGAAAGAAAAACTTTTAAATAAATTTAGTGTAGTGTTTATAAAGTTTATGGTAGTATGCAGTAATGTCTTTGACATTCACTCACTATTCACCCACTGACTCACCCAGAATAACTTCCAGTCCTGCAAGCTCCTTTCATGGTAAGTGCCCTATAGAGGTGCTTCATTTTTTATCTCTTATGGTACATTTTTACTGTACCTTTTCTATATTTAGATATGTTTAGGTACAGAAATTCTTGCCATATCATTGTGTTACAATTGCCTGGAGTATTCAGAACAATAACAGGTTTTCCAAGTTTTTAGCCTAGGAGCAATAAGCTATACAATACAGCCTAGGTGTGTAGGCTAGGCTCTATTGTATAGCTTATTGCTCCCAGGCTAAAATCTAGGCTATATCATCTAGGTTTGTGTATATATACTTTATGTATCATATTTGCACAATGATGAAATCACCTAACAGTGCATTTCTCAGAATGTGTCCTCATTGTTAAGTGACACATAAACATAATAACAAAGTCACAAGTCCATATTCCTGGGTTCGTATGTTATACACACTAAGAAACACACATGCACACACACACACGCACACAGTTAACTGGCACATTTTATATACATATAAAGAGTTGAAGAATAAACTTGATATTTCTTTTTCTCCCTCTTAGGTGCCAGTGCATTTATAACCATGATTCTTTAAAATAGAGTTCATATTTTTCTCACAGTTCATGGCATTTTTAATGGTTTTAAACGTCTCCTTTTTGCATTTAATACTGTGTACTATCCCAAGCAGCATCAGCGAACCTGCTCAAAGATACCCCAGTGGCATACCTTGAGTAGTCTGGGGATGAGTGAATCTGAAGGATGAGTATATCTTTTAGTACCTGCTGTCTAGTAAAATGTCATGCCACTCAGTACAGACAGATCTGAAGGATAAAGTTGTCCTTAGTTAAGAATCTATAAACTGATCTGTGGAGTTTTAATAGGCCAACAAGTCCTGGCCTCACATACCTCCCCCCGAAAACCTTATGTTCAAATGTAGTTTTAAAGTTAGTTTTCTCCTTAATGATCAAATTAAATTAGATTCTCCAATCACACCTACACGTGGCATACGTCAACAGTGTTCGAAATCCCAAATTTTCCCTGGGAAGGATAGGAGAGTAAAAACGAAAAGTTTTAGGCTTTCTAGTTAATTATCTTCATGTTAATATCATTGGGAAATAAAGGTGGGAAAAGGTAGAAAACAGTACAAAAATGAGAATCACTTTTAAAAAGACAGTACAATCTTATAGTTCTACTCATGCACACTGTGATACTTAATGGGACATTATAACAAGTCCTCCCAAAGTCAGATGAGAGCAAACACTACAGCTTCTCACTTACAGCATAAGGTGATGAGATTAGTCATAAGAGGGTGGTAGTAGGAAGGCCTGAAAGCAAGAGCGGATCAGCTGTTGGAGAATGGAGAGACATGAGTTCAGTAATTGCTTGTTGACTCTTTGAAGTGTCTCTTCACCATTTTATCATTCATGAGAACAAATGTCAAAAAGTATTGATGACTACTTGAAGGATGATATAAAAGAGATCCCTTAATAGTGAGGAAATATAAAGGTAAATAAGTTGCAAAAGAAATGGAATAGGTAGAATTAAGTAACAATTCATGGAAGCTGCTTGACAGTGGATACGATTTGGATACTCGCCTTGAATGAGCTTCTGGGCAGGTCTGACCATTACCCTGGCTTCCTTTGATATAACCATGATAAAATATCATAGAAATGAAAAGTTAGCACCAATACAACATTCTAGGCAAGCTTGTATGGCTGGCACAACAAGAAAAATAAGAAAATCTGATTATCACCAAAATATTACCAAGTTCATTCTTTCATTCAAAAATATTATCTAAGTACCCGGTATTCAGCAGTTAGTGAACAACACAAAAGAGCCTCTGCCTCTTGAAATATATCCTGTTCAGAAAGACAAATAATGCACATAATATATCAGGTGGTGATTACTGCAAAGAAGAAAAACAAAGCAGGATAAGGATATAAAGTGTGAGAAGATGCTATGCTAGACAGGATGGCCAGAGGATTTCTTTGAGAAGGTCACTTTTGAACAGAATTGAACAGGGCGAATAATGAACCAGATTCAGTTGCCTAGAGGGAGACCCATCCAGAGAAAGGAAGAGCAAGGGCAAAGGATGTGATGTAGCTATACACTTGGCATATTCCAAAAACATCAAGGAGGCTGTGTGAGAGAAAGAGAAGTGGGAGAAAGTTAATTCAGAGAGGCAGCCAGGGCAAGATTATGCAGGTTCTTCTTGACCATATCCAGAATATTTAAGTTTATTCTAGATGTTATGGGAAGCAAGAAGAAGGTCAAAAATGGTGCTAGGATCTTACTAATATGGTGGTGATTAATGTGGTCTCATAATTAGAATAATTCCATAAAGTTTTTATCAATAAAATATCAAGTTTATATAATACATATTAAGATCTACTGTTTAAATATATTGAAGAAGGCTAGTAACAACCTATGGGGCATTGGTAACACTGGCATTTATGACAGCTGAAGTATAGATTCTTAGTGTATTTTAATAGAGAGAAGGAGATTCATTTAGCAGGAATTTACATGGATGGTGAGAAAACCATCAGAAAATGATGATGCTGTAGTAACATTAGGTAGAGTCTGCATTGTGTATGTAGTTTAAGCAGCATCCACAAGAATTTGAAAAGATTAACAATGAAGGTGCCCTCTAAATGTTAAACTATAAAATAAACAGAAATCGAGCCATATTACCATTAAGAGGCAGGATGGCTCTGGACCATAACAACCTTTCCTGTGATAGCTAATATGCCTAAAGAAAGAAAATAACAATCCAAAGCACAGATTGGTCAGCCATAACTATAGAAATATGAAAACACAGAGGTCTATTCTGCTCCTGTCCAAGGAAGGGACATCTCGGCATTGTTGGGCTGCTCAGAATGTCTGTTCTTTCTGACAGGTAGATGGAGATGGATGCATGCTGCCATTAGCACCTGATGAGACTAAGCATTTGAAACAAGCATCCTGCTCACCAAGCAACCTTCTGTTAATGTGACTCCCTGTGTAGCTTGTGTGCAGGGCAGAAATTCACTGGCCAGACTGCTGCAAATGTCTGGTCCGGTTAACAGTAATATTTTTCATTGTAAATTACTACAGTGGCTTTCTAATTTATGTGCTTCAGTCTTTTGTGAGTTGGTACAAGTCATCCCCCCTAAATAATCAGCTCGGGGCATTAACCAGACCAAGTACTGGGACCTGCAATGCTGAGGTCTGGACTCCAGCTGTGATGAATTCACCCTGGAAATGCTGCCCTGCAAGGTCTCCTGGCAGCTGGCCTTCTCCTGGGACACACTGACCTTGCAGAACCTTACATTTGAAATGTCGACATGTGCATTCCAACACTGGCTCTCCTGGGAACAGTCACTGCCGGGGCATATGTGCGGGAGTTATGAGATGTGATTCACTGAATATTGAAAAAATGTCTCTACTGGTAGGAAAATAATTTTAATTATGTACACTATGTATGTACTCTTTAAATATAACAATAGTTAATATTTTTAATTTATTGAGCACTTTCTAAACCCCATTCTAAAAGTTTTAAATATTACTTGATTTAAGTACTCTTATTATTCCTATTCTCATTTTAGAGACTGGAAATACAGAAGTTGACAAAGGTTATGTCGTTAACCAGGGTTTCATCTTTACTATATGATGGAACAGTGATTTGAACTCAGACCTATTATCCCCAGGGTTAAGAGAATAGACTCTGGAGCAAGCCTTGCCCTGGCTGGAAATCCAGCTCCATCACTCATTAGATGACTGATCTTGGATAAAACATAGAACTCTTTTGAATCCGTTTTGTCACTAAGTGCATAACAACATAGAATTGCAATGAAGTGCAAACGAAATTATGAAAATAAAGTACTTAGTAATACAAAGTGTTTAATAATGCATATGATACATGGTAAGAGCCAAAGAAAGGTTATCTGTAATAGGCAAAATATGTAATATATGAGAGCCAATATCACATAACCAGATCACTGCTCAGGTATACCTTCTCATGAGTATCCTCACCCCCTGTGTATACCTTTAATATTTAGTGATATAAGCTGATTTACTTGTATAAGCCTCATTCCAAAAATTTGCGTCAGGTTTCAAAAATACGTACAAATACATAAAAGAAGTAGATCAAATGTGACAAAAAGTAGTTGGAAAAGAAAACAAATGGCAGTACGCAATAGATGTCTATACATTTGAATTAGGCAGCACATTTGGCTTTGAATTGCCCAGAAGCCCAGGTAAACGGGACAAAGTGGTTAACTGTAAGTTTCACACTGGCCATAAGACTAAACCAAACCTCTATTCCATAGTTCTGTAGACTGAGAACCTGACCCACTCCTAAAGGCAGTATTGTGTGATGCAGCAGCAGCATCAACACCCCCCCTACAATGCTTGCAATAATGAACCTCAATAGTTTGAAAATAGCAATATTGCATTTCAAGAATTTGAAATGTCAGCATCTGTGTGAGTGTTTCTGACTGGCTTGAAACTGGACTGACTGACCATTTTATATCTTCACCCACAGACTGCTAGTGCTTTCCATTTACCCCAAGCTTATTGTACTGTCCTGTCTTTATAGAGATCTTCTGCAAAATGCCAGGCTATAGTTTCCCTCTTATCTGCATTTATTCAAAATACCCTGTGTTTTTTTTTTTTTTCCATTTCATTTTGGATTATATTTTCCAATTCTTTCACCATGTAGAGAAGAGGTCAAAGTCGTTCATCTGGAACTGGAAAAAAAAATTCACAGAACAGCGAGTTTACTATTCCAAATGGTTAATGGCTAGGAGAAAGTAAATGCCTCTGGAACTTGAAAACCTGGCTTCAGACAATAAATCAAAAGCAACTTAAGTTAGTACCAAGGCACCCTGGGCTTTCATACCTGACTGGCAAAAAAAAAAAAAAAAAAAAAAAAAAAAAAAAAAAAAAAAAAAAAAAAAAAAAACTGGCAAAAGGAAAAAGAAAAAGAATAGCAAAAAAGGATAGAAAGTGGCATCCTCCTAACGGAGCTATAAAAACGATGGGAGTACAATCTCAGTTGTGTTTACTGTCTGCTTACATATGCTGTCCAAGCATACCCCCACATCAGCATCCAGGCTGCACCTCACTTGACTGTCCCTTCTCAAGTCCATGACTTTTTATTTCTTCTCCTTTATTTATCTCATCCCTTTTTCAGCGTGGTACCAGGTCCACCTTCAGAGTTTACATATATACTCTCACTTGCTTTTAAAAACACTCATCTTAATCTCCACCTAACTTTTTTTTTCTTTTCACACTGCAAAATTGTGTGCCTGTTCATAGCCCTGGAAGGACTGGAAGGCCAGGGCCAGACTATCATGCAAAGGTCATTTTTTTGTTGTTTTTTGTTTTGTTGTTGTTGTTTTGCACAGTCTCAAGTGGAAAGTCCCATGGTTCTACTCATAGAGGGAGTGTGTCTTTTTCCATGACATTTCCAGATTTACCTTCAATAAAATAACTAAAACCCTGACTTGGGCATTTGAGAGTAGCACGTTGTCTGATTTTGATTGCAAATCGTATGTTCTGCTCACACTCAGCACGTGGTTGATAATCTTTGAGTTGTGGTTTCTCTTTCTGTCACAGAATAGCTAACTGAACTATAGCTTGCTTTGCCTTCCTACTGCCCTCTCTCTGTGTCCTCATCCCCTTCCTCATGGCACTATATTCTTTGGGGAATTCTTACCAGCTAAGTTGTGGTGTTCACTTTGCATGACATGTATAGGGATCGGAGAAAAAAATTTAACTGTCCACTAATTGAATGCACCACTCCTTGCTCCTGGAAGCAAAGTAGAGGAGAGTCACCACCATTAATGATTACAGGTGATTATCTCATCTCCTTTAGAAGCTTATTAGCCCCTATAACATTCTTTCTACTCCCAAGGTGTCACTTCACACTTAATGGGGAATAGGTACTGAAGTGTCTTGGCCAAAGTCCTCTCTCAAGATCTCAGTGATTCTATTTTTAGGCTACCAATGAGCCTGATCCAAGAACAGCAATATTGAAGGTGATATTTTTCCTTTGACAGATGAACTTGTATTCCCTAGTGACTGGAGAAGAATGGGGTTGTATAATTTCCCTAGCGTTCCTGTAGAACAAAGTAAATATTCTATACCTTGTCTCCCTAATGATAAAACTGCAGAGAATGAAGATGAAATGGCTTGATCAGGGTCCTAGAAGTGTGTCAAAAGTTTATATAAAGACCAAGAAAACAAAACAAACAGACAAACCAGTCAGAAACCCAGTCAGGCATTGGATCCAATCACTGGCAACATTATCTCAGATGCAGTGTCCTCTGTCAAAGCCATGGTGAAGAACACGTGTCTGAGATAGAGTTGGAACTCTGGTAGACATGAAGTCCTGGCATTATGAACTCAGGCTCTCAGTGCCTCCATCTGCCTGTGATTTAACGTGGACGACAGTATCTCTCCACTGACAGGAACAGCATTTCTTGTCGTTTCGTGTACTGAGCTATTTCTGCCATGACATATATCAAGAGGATCGGGATCTTGAGGATTTATTGGGAGTGTTAATAATTGCATGTGAGTAAGGTCTCAGCTCTTTATCTGCAGCCGGGGATGGGGGTGGGGAGCTGCAAAGCAGAGCCAATGTATATTCTCTTTTGGACAGGGAGCTCATATTTAACACACAGCTTTGTCTTCCCTGACTGCCCTCTGAAAAATTATGTTTTTAGTAAATAAATATTTAACAGATTTCCTAGTGTCTCTTTTTTCTATTAGTTTGGTTAGATTTAAAACCCAGTATTGTGAAAGTAAAGTGTAAGACAGAATTCCTTTGTAAAAATAACAATGGTCATTTTTAAGGGTTATTTTTTGTCTGTTTATGTGAGTTTTGTCTTACATTCACATCCCAGTTTTGTTTTCAATGTATAGATACCCACATTTTCTGGTTTTAAAACAAGTTTAAACATGTGTATATTTGAAGAGAGAGAAAACCTACTGATATTGTCTGTTGATATTAGGAAACCTAATATCACCTGAATTCTATTTCCATTTAGTATTTTCATCTTTTGTTTCTCTGACTCCTTCCCCAAAGTTAGTTTTCCAAACTGTTAAGAAAACATAGCAAAATTGGATTTGCTCCATCTTATCCAAAGTAAAATTGACTACAACTAAATCTATTATATATCAATTAAATATAAGTTGAGAACATCTATCCACTTGCTCCCCAAACCATTGAATACATCAAATTTAAGTGCCTCTGGGTTTTGTTATAAGCATTTGCAGAAGCTGCAAGCCAGCTGTGGTTAAAATTCACAACCTGCAGATACTCTTTACATCAGATATTGCAACTGCCTGGAGATATTATTTTTATGGGCATTCATTTATTTCTAATCTTCGTAACATTCTGAGAAACTTCTATAAGAAAGGCAAAATGCAAAAATGAAATACATAGTACCAGGTTATAGTCTGATACGTATAAATAGATCTCCATCAGTGACATTTATTTCCTGCCCCTTAATGTTTATAACTGGTAATATGTTCTTTGTATTCTGAATTTTTTGCTATGTATAATGACATTAGTCTTGCAACACAGGTATTTTTCTACTTCTCAGTATATTATATTTGTTTATATGATCTATTAATTAGGTACAGCTAAGAAAAGTGAGCTGATAAACATTACTAAACTGTGTTTTGTTGTGGTTGAGAGAGAAATGAGATGAATAAAAGGGAGAATATGAATTGAAGGTAAGGAAAATATGAATATGCCTGCATTTAAAAGCCAGATGGCCTCATGTGAGTACAGACCTGGAAGAAATAATCGAATCCACACATTTCCTTTCACAGACGAGGAGACTGAGGCTCGGAGGGGCTCGTCTATTGTCTCAGAGAGACGCATATCTGGACCCAGAAGCAACAGACCAGTGTCATTTAATGTTTCTGACCCTCAGCTCTTGGACCAGAAGGCAGCTACCTTTTTTAACAGAAGATTTCTTTAGTCCTGGTTTTGCCACTCTGTTTTGCATTTAAAATCTAAGTTCATCTCCTACTTTCTCCTCTTTTCACCCCTACAGGACACGTATAAGACTTCCAGGACTCGCTCAGCATTTTCTTTTACATTTTCCCCCCTCGTATTTTCTCGCTTAACCACCTGAGGACATGTACATACAGCAGATAAGATGGGTATTGGGTGTCCAGTGAACACAGATAACTTATGCCTAACACAGCATATGATCAAATAAGTCTTGAATTATGCATAAATGTACAAATTAATCAATTCAAGGTAACATGAGATCTAAAAATGTATTACCACAAGAGAAAAGGGATAACAAGTCATTCTTTGCATCTTCTCCAAACAGTCATACTTAGATAAACCTAACAAATAATTCAGAGGCCTTTGCTACACTAATTAGAAACACTATTAGAGACTCCAAAGATAAAATTCTGTCCATACCTGACCAACCTCCCCTTGTCCAACACATTTGTCTTGTATTCCAAGCACAACACATAAGTATAAAACGGAGGAAATTTATATAGCCCATTAGAAAGCAGTTCGACACTGACCACATAGAGATCACAAAGTCATCATCTGGTAGTGTTGGAATGCCTGGGTGCCTATGATGAATGCATTTGTAAATGTTGCTGTGAAGTAATTTCCTTCCATTTCTGGAGTACCCCAGATAAATTAGATTTCCCTCTAATCACATCTGCTGCCTGTGTATAAGAAAAGATGGTTTTCTCATACACAAATGATATGTACTTAGAGGATAGAGGACAAAGACATTTAGTGGAAAGTTACCACATATAATGGAGCAGCACGGTACCAAAGAAAAAGTCACAGGATGCTTTTTAGGCAGAGACTATGCAAAATGCCATATGAATATGGCTGTGAGGTACTGCATATTACAGGGCATGTGCAATTCACCTGTCAGAGGTAAACAAGACCTTAACCGTGTCTTCCACATACAGGGCACCCTGTTGAGAACTGGCTAACTCATGTCAAGTACTTTCAGTAAACAAATCAGATTTATGATGTTATTCATCTAACATATCCACATTAAAATCAGAAAGGAAATAAATTTAAGCTGAAATGTTATTAATAAAGTGGCCATCTGTAGCTCTAGCCTATGTCAGAATCACAGGTTGTTCTGGCAATTTTAAATAATATCTAGTCACAAAGAGTTTGGAATTCAAAAAAGAAATAGTAAATAAATACAGCAGGCTACTACGTAGTCACAGGTTCCTTACTGGTGACCTGGTTGTTGCAGATACTATTGATAAACTACTCGCATTCACTTGGGACATGCCATTTCAGAAATTGCCGACCATGCCCAACTGCAAGTTCTTGTGATTCTCCACCGGAGGGTTTTCTTTTCTTTTGGCCTTCATGTAGCATGTTAAAAGTGTTGAGCAGTAAATGCCCTAGGGAATAGCTCCCATCCAATGACAGACAGAAGTTGGAGACAAAGGCCCTGCTCCCTCACTTCTTCATCTTTAGGTAGGAAGATTCTGACACTGGTTTTCTCACAGAGTTCCAGTGATTTCCATTAGGTCTAAGCACTAATGGTACACAACACACCCTTTATTGGTTTCCCTGTATGCCTGCTCATACTTCCTCAATCTATTGCTCATTTTTTTCTGAGATCATCTCCCAAATCAACTACCTGCACATTGTTGATCCAAGGGGAAACTCAACTTAACTCATGGTCAGTTCAAAACTGACATGAACAGAAAGTTAAGGCACCAAAAAGTAGGGAGGGGCAAGGAATCATGTAATAAAGCCTATGCGTTTTACTTAAAATGAGAACTCTGGGAAAAGAGGAGGAGAAATTAGCAAAACAAATGGAATAACTTATGAAACATTTAGAGTAGGAACAATCAGGATTTAGTAACCTGTAAGATATTATACATAATATAATCCTTTGGTAACCTATAAGACATTATATATCTACTCTTCTATAAATGTTCACAATATAAAATCTGAGTTAGTGTTGGTAGGTTCAAACATAATACTTACTACCTGTAACTATGCAAGAAATACCACATTACATAAACTACCATTAGTGAATATAAATCTTTGAATGGATCGGTGTGAACATCTTTAAATGGTCAGCATTATGTTAATCTATGCAGGTAGTTGCACAGTCACTAAATGGCCACCTGGAAACACATTCAAATAACTTAAGACCTGAAATCATTTGTACAGTATCTCAGAGTACGATTCTTACTTATACTGATGGTCTAGGTCATTGATCGCTGAATAGCAATTATTGTACTCTGTGAATACAGGGGGTGCAGTGTATAGTTTCTAAAATTGACATCAAAATTGTTACAATGAATAGTTCTTATTTACAAATTAAACTTCAATTTGCTGGAAAACGTATTAATGTAGGATATACACCTTTCCCATAACTGGAGATAAAGTAGATGATACAGGACAGGTCTGGTATTACTTAATTGAGTTAATATGTTCTGTAATTATAACTTGGGTCAACACTGTACCTATAGAGACATCACTGAAGTAGGAAAGTTGAAGCACAGAGGAAGTAACTGAGAGTTAAGCATAATATTCAGCTAATATTTGAATCAAATATATATTGAGCTGATGTTTCATGGTTTTCTTAAAATTCATATCCCAGACATTTTAGCATAAATACATGCTTGTATCTTTTGCTTTATGTATAGGCTAAGCTATTCTTATATGTTAGTAAGATAAACTTAAGTAGTGAGAATTGATGAGTATCATGAAAGGATCAGGGCTATAAAAATATCTCCCCATTGATCAATAGTTGACACTTTGAATTCTGCCACTAGCGGCCTATATCTTTGGTTTAATCATTGTTGTGTTTCATCTTATGAGATGAAAATATACCTAAGGGAAGTATCACTTTGGGTCACTCACATCTTAATGTGCGTAAATAATACTGAAAGCTTTGTTAGATAAATTAGGGTTACCACAAAGATAATATGGTGATGGAAATTTTTGTTAAATAATTTTTATGATGAGTTTCCTTTGAAAAAAACAGTCTGAAATCATACTAGACTATATGATTCTGGCTAAAAATCAGAAGTATAGATGCAGGGGCATATTTTATTAAAAGAAAACACCAAAGATTCAATTAAGTATAAAGTCTGGAAAGAGTCTAACAAAGTGGTGTTTGCCCATTTTTGTGAGCCAAAATACCGTGAGCTCTTTCTGATTTGTGTGTTTATCTTTATTTTGCCCAATTTCTGTCTTTGCCCAGCCCAGCCTCCCATTCCCCAAACCTGTATTCTGCAAACCATTCTACATACATCTACTTCCAGCAGTTCCTCAGAGCATGTCCCACAATAGCTGACCTTATTCCTTCTGTGGCTATGACCTCTATGCACAGGAAAATCTCCAGTGCCGCTCTATATGACTGTCCTAGGCAGACAGATGGCCTGGAATACTACCAACAACCAGGCATACGAAAAAACACCAAACAGGAAAACCAGCTTAGTAAGATCAAATCATTTTCTAGCAGTACTGAGATCAAGGTGGAAAGTAAATGTCAGGCATCCTTCCTTATCTTCATTTTTGCAATCTTAAGATACATGTCCCCATGCAATTTACATTTTCTGCAGATAGATTACTAAAATAAATCCACTCAACTCAAGTATTTTTGAAGTATCTTCTCTGTGCCAATCACTACATCAGGCAAAGAGAATAGAACAATGAACAGGTTACAATCTCTGACTCTAAAATGTGGGGGATCCCTTCATGCAATATTGTAAAACCACAAGTGAGCGGCTGGTCCCTATGGCTGTAGGAGGTAGTGTTACCTGAGTAACGGCATTTCCTTTAGAGTTCCCACCATGGCTTTTTGATTACCATAGTAGTGATTGGACCTGCCAGTCAGTAAGAATGTTTTCTGACTTGCTTCTACAAACTCTGACCTGAAAGACTGGAACTCCTGCCAATAACTTACTAAGGAAGAAAAAATGCAAGACCTGTCTGTGCTTCTTTTAATTAGTTCAGCAATCTGGCAACCAGAGACCCTGACACAGAAAAGACAAAATAAAGTCTTATTTAAAATACTATGGGAGGCTAATGCTAGAACACTGACCAGTCCCCCTGTTTCGAGACAGGGGAGGGGTCTGGAGTAAACTATAGCAAGAAGCAGCTCAGGGTATGGGTCCTATTTAAATTCCTGTGTGCATTTCCCGTCAACATGCACTAATTTGCATTGAGGCCAAAGACCCAAGAATGGGCAATCTGACAGCAGTCTGACCACCATTGCATCTTCTGGTTATCTTGGCAGCTCTTTCTTCTTCAGGTGTGACAAACGACACTCCTGAGAGGCTTTGGCAGGCTTCCAGGTTGTGTTCTGTGCATGTGTTGAAGGGAATGACAGCGATTCCAGTAACACACCATAAGAGCACACTTTTATAACACTTTGATTTTTATCTGTAATTTTTATTAATCCCAAATTCTCTCATTTGTCGAAGAATGAATGAATTAGATACAGTAGAATGTTCCTCCACAGGTTCAAACTATTACTTCTTCTTTTGATCTACTTACCCATCACCAGCCTTAAAATTAAATAAAAGCCTTCTCTCAGGGTTCAAACATAGAATGGGTGGGTGGCGTCCACGCTTTTCTTTTTCCCTCACACCCATAATTGAAAGACTCAGGAGGAAAAGGTATGTGATTGCTATATTGTGCCAGATGCAGATGCAGTTCAGACTATACATAAATATAGGACATATTTTACATCAAATAAAATATTTTAAGACAAAATACAGGAAGACAAAATACAAATATTTACAAAATTAGTGATGCAAGATTTCAATACCAAGTTAAAGAAAGCACTATACACACACACACACACACACACACACACAAATGGTGGAAACAGTGTGGTAGCTATTCATGAGGACAGTGAAGTACCTTGAAGGGTTTGTGGCACTGAGCTGGACTTACAGGAAGACAAAAGAATAGATTGAGCAATGAAGAGGGAAAGGGCATTTCGGGTGGGTTGAATATAGTGAAGAAAATCCAGTCATTCACTGGAGGCCATTCACCACATAAGTTGAGGACATTCACAAAATAAGCTGGAAATTTCAGATAGGTTTATTTGCTGCTTTTAAAAATAATTCTTAGAATCTCCTCAGTCTTCCCTAGAAATTACCATCATTGCAGAGTCCTTTCCACCAGAGCTTTCAGGCAGAGCTGGAGCTGAATCCTCCCTCCCACACTGCCTCCTCCACATCAGACAGAATTACCTGCATGTTCCTGGGTGACACAAAGGATGGCTGAGATGTCACCCACGACAAGCTTAAGTGGACAGTTTTGGACATCAGTCGCTAATACTAATTTCAGTGCCCTATGATTTGATTGTTTGGATGATTAATGGGATTCTCATGACACTTGTGTAGCATACTTCTTCGTTTTCTCTTTAACTTTAATAAAATGGGATTACCCATTCTTGTCATGCTGAGTCTGAAGAGGTAGTCAAGTAGACAAAAAGAAAAAAAAAAAAAACTGAAATGTATCTTGAGAAGGGGGACAGCAGAATAGCCTAAATCAACTTCATATTTTTTTCAAGATATCAAAGTACAAGGGGCTCCTGTTGCTTTGTCTAACGAAGGCCCTTAATTTTCTGCCTGTATATAGTTACTGAATGCCACTGTGCATCAGCCTTCTTATCTATGAAATGAGGCTAATAGTACAGATGTAGCCCAGAGCAAAGCTGTAAGGATTAATTAATAAAACATGATTGTTAAGCCTACTGCAAACATGAAGCATAGCATGAAGCTACTTGGTTAGAAAGTAATAAAGTGGGGCCTCCGAAGCACTGGGCAGCTGTGCTGGGAGCTCAGAGTCCCACCCCTCCTCCCTTTGAGTATTCAGGTCAATGCAGCCTTCTTTGTGCCCTCAGCACTGAAATCCTTCCCAAATACCAGACCCAGGAGTGCTTCCCCTCAGAGGCTCAACACGTCACATGCTTCTCTATACTTCTACCTACACCTACTCTATCTCTGTATTTTGGCTCATCTCAGTTGCTAGCTTTTGATTTCATCTTCCTCACATTGATATTTCTTTTTCCAATTATCTCAGCAGAGAAAATGTTCTTCCTACAGTAGAAGGAATTCCCCAATCACACTCCTCACCCAGTGAGTGACAGGCCTTACTGATGCTTCTTTACCCCTCTCTCTCCTCCTCCTCTGTCTCTGTTTCTCTCTCTCTCTCTCTCTCTCTCTCTCTCTCTCTCTCACACACACACACACACACACACACACACACCCCCAAGTTTGCACATAGTGAGATTACAATAATTTACTGGATACTGTGACAGAGGAGAAAATACCATCCCTAGCAAGTGAATCTTACAACAAATGACAATGAAATACTCATTAATTGGGCTCAATTCAAAAACTCAATTTAATCAAAACAAATATCTAGCATGTAAATTTTTCCAAAAAGCACTGTGCTAGCCATTGTGCATTGCAAGGCAACAAGCTTATTCCCTTGCTGTCAAGGTTTAGAGAGATATGTACATGAAACGCCACAACATAAGCAGAGTCATGTGCTTTAAAAGAGCTATAAGCAAAAAGAAGAGATAGATTTCTGTTGGAAGAAAGGAAGGAAAGATAGATGGAAAGAAAAGACAGAAAGAGGGACTGGTATATTCTCATTAGGATGTTAAATGCTTCCATATAAGTTACCTAATTTTAATTTTACATTTTCTCTATCGGGTAGTATCATTTTTCCATCTATATAGGTGTTAAAACTGAGGCTCCGGAAAGCACACAACTTTCCCACATTGTTGATGTCAACGGGGCAGCATGAGTTCATGAGCCTCCAGGATGACGCAACTACACTGAACTTTGAAATAAATATTACATATCTGCTCTTCTATAAATGTTCACAATATAAAATCTGAGTTAGTGTTGGTAGTTCCAAACATAATACTTACTACCCATAACTATGCAAAAAATGGCACATTATACAAACTACTATAGTGAGTATAAATCCTTAAGTGGACTGGTGTGAATATCTTTAAATGGCCAGTATTATGTTAATCCTTGAAGGTAGTTGCACGGTCACTAAATGTTCACCTGGAAACACATTCAAATAATAGTGTGACATGAAGCAGGGTCACGACTTTTCTAAGACAAATCAGAAAAAGAAGTATAGTACAGCAGCAACCCATGGGCCAACAAGAAAAGCAAGCAGCAATGGCTCAATGAAAAACCTTGACCCATCACTGAAAACCATTGCTAACATCTAAATGTCATAGAACACAATTTTTAAAAGGATATGAAACTAGAATATATTACAGAAGTCAGTATAAAATAGACTACTTAGAAGGTAAGATTCAATGTTAAGGACAATCTGTCTTAGCTAAGGCTTAAAGACAAAGTAAAAAATGTCTGCTTTTAAATATTGTTTAGTTGGCTTAATTTTCCATTAAATATCAAATAAGCAGCCTGCTATATCTATTTCTGAGCAGACAGGGTATCTGACATTCTTACTAGTTGCGATTTTCCCTATGGGTTTAATGGGTTTGTATAATATTTGTACAAAGTAATATTATCATTATCATAAATGTTTTCTAATTATTTCTTGGGATTAATGAAAGTATGTTGTATTATTGATGGATTAAGTACAATATTTATGAAACAGTGATAGGATTAAAGAGAAATAAATATGTATATCTTTCTGCATGTGTAAATAATAAATATTAATTCTCATCATCAATTTTGTACAAAGTGGTTTAGGTATATAATATTTTTGTACATACTTATAACTTACTAAATACTTCAGTTATCTGTTGTGGATTAAGGGGTGTGAAGATAGTGTTTGTTTATCTGTAAACTGAAGTGCTTGGTAAAGTCTTCAGGGACTGCAGGAAGGACAAAGATCTGAAAAACAGACCAAAGAAATAATTTAAAATGTGTTGGATTTTTAGAAAATGTGCAAAATGTACACAATAAACTTTCAAAGGGAAGAAACATAAACTTGCATCAAAGCCAGAAACAAATTAAGCCTCATAAGGTGTTACAAATCTCCAGAGCACTCTTCTGCACATAGTTGTTGGTTCATATATGTGTACATTATAGAACTATTCTTTTGATTGTTGACTTGTGCGTATATAATTGTTACCCCTCTGTCCCATTTGGTTGTGTAAGCCCTCTGCAGACAGGGATAAAGCATCTGTCTGCAGACAGGGTTGTGTAAGCCCTCTGCAGACAGGGATAAAGTGACTGTAAAACACCTCAGTTTTGAAGACAGAGGATCTCGCTTGGAATCTGGAATTACTACTGACTGGTTGAGATATGTGGGGCAATGGTAATGGTATGTATTGTCAGCTTGTTCTCTTGCCATTGTTTTCAATAATAAGGTCAATCCTTTACTTCAAGCAAGGAATTGATTTTGATATAAATGCAAAGCAATTTCTCCTCCAAAGCTACAAACTACAATTCATTTTAAGGCTAAGATATGAACCATTCAAGAAACATATGTTTGCTGATGAGGTTTTAAAGAAATTACATCAGTGAACTGATGGGAGTCACTTAAGCAAATAGATTCATAAGAGACTAGTGAAGTGATGATACAGTTTTAAATGGCAATACCATCTTCAGTAGGCATGCAAAGTTGTTTTTCTTTTGGATTAATGTCTTCCAAGTTAAAGGATAATGGTTCAGGAATTGAAAAGACAAGAAAGCTCTTGTCTTTCTATTCTAGTATTATGTTTGGAACCATTAACACAGACAGGAGTCTGAGTAGCATAACCTTCTGAATTTCTCATTTGATTAACTTGATCAATGTAATTTCTGTTTTTAAATAAGCCTGTTTCTAACATACTGTCCCCTTTTCCTATGGGCAAAGTTATTGTCAATAACCCTCATGGTTCATTATCCTAGTCCTAACAGATTTGTTAAAAATGCAATAACATCAAATAAAGAGAAATCATTTACAAATGAGAATGGGAAGTCTTAGCCTTAGTAGCCAGGCTATTTTTTTTTCACAAAGTAAGCCAGACAATGTGGACTTTTCAGAAGTTTTCCAGGGTGACAGGTGGCTGTGTAATGACATGCACAGATGTTGTGAGGATACGAGGCACCTCTGGGTCACCCCAGAAATCTGGGCCTTTACCCCAGGTTTCCCTAAGGTACAAGCAGCCTTTTCAAAACTTCACTTGTCTCAGAGGATCCTGAGTGCCCCAAGTTTGCCTAAGCATCTGCTCTTACTGTACTGCACCAGAGCTAACTTTATGAAAACTGATATGTTCCCAAAACAACATGACAATAAATACTGTCTGTTAATGTAAATGATTTGTAAAAGCTTGTCCAAGAAATAAATGACTGTGTAGTATATATTTTAAATTACTTATGCTTTCTGCTGTTTCTGGGAAATATGGTTCAGGTCAGTACCATATTTCTCTAAGCAATTTTAAGTCCTGTGTTTCTGATCTAATCCAGTCTGCAAAAGTTATTTCTTTTCCATAGCCACTAAAATTGAGAACGAAGGCACTATCCAAGCACATGAAATTCCTGGTTAACTTGTACCCAGGCAACAGGAGTGAGGAAAATGGGCACAAGTCAAGTTCAAGAGGCAGAAAATAGAGCAATCTGGGCTGCAGAAGACAGTCAAATGATATGCGTGTTGATCTGCGCATAACTTGCCTTTTGGAAACTTTGTCCATCACCAGGGTCAATCTGTAAACTTATTATTATTGGTGAAACGTAGGAAATAAGAGGCCTTTATTCACAATAGCCAAGACAAAGAATCAACCTAAGTGTCCACGGACAGATGAATTGATTAAAAAAAAAGAAAAGTAACACACACACACAGACACACAGACACCATGGAATATTATTAATAGTTAAAGAGGAAGGACATCCTGTCATTCTTGACAATATGAAAGGACATGGAAGATATCTTATGCTAAGTGAAATAAGCCAGGTACAGAGATACATATATGGTATTGTCTCTCTTATATGTGGAAAAAAGTAGAACTTACAAAAAAAGATAACTTGTATCTGTCTTATATCTAAAAAAGTAGAACTTATAAAAGCCGAGAGTAGAATGGTGATTTCCAGGATTTGATTGGGGGAAGAAGGAATAGAAAATGGGAGATATTAGTCAAAGAATAACTTTCAGTTATAAGATGAATAAGTTCTGGAGATCCAATAAACAGCACAATGGCTACAGTTGATAATACTGTTCTGCACACTTGCAATGTGCTAAGACAATACATCTTAAATGTTCTCACCACGAAAAAAAAGTAACTACATGAAGTGATGGATAGGCTAGTGAGCTTTACTGTGGTAATAATTTTTCAATGTATATGTAGGTCAAACATCACATTGTACACTGTAAATACATACAATTTTTATTTGTCAATTATATCTCTATAAAACTGGAAAAAAACTTAAAAGACAGTTGGCTGAATATTAAGAAAAAGAGTTAAGCCTTCCCAATGACAAACCAGGCCATTTGCTAGTCAAATTAAATGAAATATTATTTGTTTGAAAGTGTAAGTTAGCTTAACCGAGAACATTATTAGGAAAAAAATACAATCTTATAAATAAATGACTTTTGTAAAGATTTGTGAATGACTTTATAAACATACTGTTATAGTAAAATAACACCTACCAGAAAATATTACAGGATATGTAGCTATAGAACAGTGATTCTCCCTGTGTGGTCTACACACCAGAAGCATCAGCAGCATCTGGAAATTGTCAGAAATGCTAATTCTTTAATCCTACTTCATAGTTAATCCAAAACACTAGGGATGGTGCCCAGCAACCTGCATTTTGAGAAGGTGTGTTACAGAGGAACTTATGTCTCTAAATTCTATTCAGAGGCACATTTATTACAGGATATTTCCATATACAAATTAATTTAACTTGCAGTTCACTGGAAAATTGAGGTAACATCATATTTCAGTCTTCGACCATACCTTTTGATTAAAATGTTGTAGTTATTTTCTCTACTAGAATATTTAGAAATTTTATTGATACTTAGGTTATTGTTAGAGTTAGTGTTTTAATTGTAATTGCAATGGTAATAAAATATTTTAAATAATAAGGATATAAGGCAGATGCTTTAATGTTTCTGTCTAGCTAAGCATATGTTAGTTTTTATATCACTATCAGGTTTTATATCAAAGAAAGAATAAAAGATAATGTCAAGATTTTGCAACATAAGATTAACTATCCAGGAATATGGAAGTTCTTGTGTGACCTGAGAATGAAATAAGAAGTCATTGTTTTTATAAGTCTCCAGTGAAGCTGAAGTGGAGAACTGTAAGGCAGAATAATATTCTCACTTCTCTTGGGGGTTTTCATTCTTCGGAGCAGCTGAAAACTAGTGTAGAGACCTCCTGACACTTTCACTTTCCCTCCCATCTTTCTCTTCTAATTGCCCTTAGCCAAATGAATGACCAGTCTTGGAGAGGGCGTAAAAATTACCACCCCCAGCAAGAATGATTTTCAAGTCATAGATAACTGCATTCTGAATTTCACAGTGCTGGAGCAGAAAATGGCAGAAGGTGGAAAGTGCAAAATGAAACAGGCTCATTCAGAGTCTGACAGCCAGCAAAGAGCAGAGATGAGGTAATCAGGGATAAGCTGGTCAGATTTGGGAGGGAAGAAAGTAGAGAATGACAAGCAATAACAAGGTAGTCAGAATTGGTGAGGTAAGAAGCCAAGGGAAATTAAAAAATGGGAAGAGCTAGGATTTATTAAGGAGGGAGAAAACCAGGTCACTTCCTTAAAATCCCACTGCAAGCTCTGTTCTCAAGATTTTAAGTTGAGGTCATTTCCAAGACACTGGCAAGTTAATGAATATATACTTTTAATCATGCACTAAACTTTATGACTCACTACACTACGTTGTGTGAAGTGCTTGGCAACTTTACACCCTTCACTTTTAGAATGTTGGTATTTATCTTGAAGTAGCTTATTTTGCCCCAGTTACCTCTTTCTCCTCCTACCAAGGCAGGACATTCAAGATGTTAGCTTGCAACTTTTGACCTGGAGAGAAAGTCACATGGTTGGCTTTCTGTCAGGTTGTAAGTTGGAAACTGACAGATATCAAAGGAATCAGTGCCACCTTCCTCTGCCCATCTTGAACATCGTGGCAAAGAACCATTAGGGCTGAGTCTGCTCAATCCTCAGTTAAAGTAGGCAAATCAAAAGCAACAGATGAAACAACTAGTAGCCAATCTTATTTAGTTATCTTAATGACTAAAACAATGGCCATTTAGTGATTTTAGTCATTGAGGCCACAAAATCAGATAATCTAATCTGGAAGTGAAAGATAGGCTCTGTGATTCCCTACATCAATTTCAAAAACAAATACTAAAGAGCACATAACATAAAATTAACCACTCTATCCATTTTTAAGTATACAATGTAATTAAAAATTATAAAAACTTTTTTTAAGTTACAGCATGTAGAACTGATTCAGTTCTGTATCACTAAAGTTGAACACAGTCTCAGACATGGCAAAGCCCTTACACGTTCAAATTCAGAAAGAGACAAAGACCCAGAGATGTTCAGCAATTTGCCCAAAGGTCACATGAAAACTCAGTGACAAAGACAAAACTAAACCCAAGGCTCATTCTTGGGCCATCTTTTTTTTTTTCCATTTTACCCAAGATGAGTCAGGAGAACACAAAATGAAAACTATATGGCAATTATCTGATAAATGTGATGGATGTGTACAGACAAACAGGAATAATTATGATCAGATAATCCAATTTAGGTCCACAATTACCTAGATTGACTGTCTACATTGACCAAATAAAATGGACAATGGCCAAAAATGCACTCTACGTTGTGTGGTGCTCCCACAGCCTGAGAAACACTTCATTATGCTTTTGCGATTAATAGTAACATCCATACCACTAAGATGACTTACAAACTACAAATTTAAAGTAGAAATGGATGCATCTTCCATTAATGAAATAGATTTGAAAGTTATCTCAAATCTCTCTTGTTCATTACTAAGTCAAGTGAAAATGCTATATGAACGAAATGTGTACATGTTATAGAATTTCTCTGAAGATAGCAATCACATTGCCTCTTTCTGGTCCTTTGTTTCATCAAGGCTATTATTTGTCCAAATGAATAAACCATAATTAGGCCCAAGTTGTAAGATGAAAAGATTTTCAAGACCTCACACCAAAACCCTTGGCAAATCTGGGTCATTCTTTATTTCATTCTAAAAATGATGTGGGTCTTAGTTATGAGCTTAAGATAAACATCATACTTAGTCCCCTTCACTGACTGAAAATTAAATAAAATATTTAAATAAAACAAAGCCCAACATCATACTTAGGATGTTTGATCATGGATAGGAAACATAGAGAAGGGGTTTTCAAGCAATACCTCCAAAAGCTTTTCTGAAGGACTTCATATTTTACGTTTTAAAGTAAAAAATCTGCCACTCTAATTAACACAGGTTTTTCTGCTCAAAGATTCAACATGAAAATATATTTCAAAAATAAATATATGCTTTAATACTCGTTCTCTCTCTAACCTTAAAAGTAATACAGATTTAGAAATTTCTTTGCCAATATCAGCAATATAATTGACTGCACATCATGATTGGAAGCTGCGAAGACAGTCCTGGGGAAAGATGAATCAAAAAGTACAATATGATTTGTTATGGTGGAGACCTTGTTGGTCTGGGAATTATAAAGCTAGGTTTTAATTATCCATTTGGCATGAACAAGCTTGGTTATATCAGACAATACATCTTTTCTCCAGACTTTGGTTCTCTTATCTCTTAAATGAGAAGGTTGAATTGGATGAGTTTTTGGTTTTACCTCTCTATGACATTAAGCCAGGGATCAGCAAATTAAGGTTTGTGGGCCAAATATAGATCACCACCTGTTTTTGTAAATGAAGTTTGATTGGAACACAGCCACATTCATTCATTTACTTATTGTCTTTGGTTGCCTTTATGCTACAACAGCAGAGTTTCTTAATTGTAACAGAGATTATATGTTCCATAAAGCCTAAAATATTTACTATCCGGCCCTTTACAGAAAAGATTTGCTGACCCCTGCTCTGATCCACTGATGGTATTTCTAACAAAAGAGAGCACCATGGTAACATTGCTAACCCAACGTCCATATTTTAATGGATTATACCAATTCTGTAGGGCAGATTTTCATGTTTCTTATGCCCAAGGCCATGCTGAGTAATGTGTCTTGTCTGATTATAAGTCATGGTCCTCTAACGGGCATGCTGGCAGTTGTGGATGTACTGGTCCTTCACTGTAACCTCAACACATAAGTGATGGTAATTAATGAGTGTTGTTTGGATGTTTTGCTGGATGTTGGTAGGGTTGGTGAAGGTGACTAAAAACTGATCGGTTCCCAAGTTTCAGGGTCATTGAGAAGCCTTCTTGTACCTGTGAAAGGAAAGTGAGCTACTATATTGACAATAGATAAGGAAGAGAACAATAAAAGTGGTTAAATCTCCATAAAAATGTGAGAAAAAAAGAAAGCCTATCTAAGACAGGAGCAGTGTAACTCACATAACTTTAATCTTCTTGAGGAGCACAATTTATGTTGAAGCTGAAAATCTATATCCAAATTAGTGGTTATAGAATTGGCTCAGACTGAAATTGTGAATGTGCTTTAAAATTCAAGTGACACAATGGAAAGAAACTCATATATGTTCCTTATTATTCAATCTAATGTCTCAGAGAACCTCACTATTAAGGGGAAGGCCTCTCATAGTCACAGAAAGAGAGGGCTTCAGTGCAGGCTTATCTGAAAACCACACTTTTTTTGCATCCAAAGACTTACCAGGCTAATCATGCACAGAGCCATATCAGAACTCACTTTCTCCACAATCTTTCTGATCTGCCACCAAAGACCCTCAACCCTAGAAAACATTTTATCTGGAAAAATCGAAAAACTGACAAAGATATCCCAGAGCCAAATCTCTACTAAACATTGTTACTTGTAGATTTTTTAAAGAAATTGTGTAAGAGCTGCATGTAACCTTAAAATATGTCTCATTCCTGATGCTTTCAGAAACTATATTTATTTTTAAATATAGTTCAATAAAATTGAGATGTGAGGTCAATCATTCTCAATTACAGAATTAGTGTTTTTCCATTTCCTTATTGTATGGCATTAGTAAGTTACACTTAAACCCCCTGGACCTCAGTTTGAATCAACTAAATAATGACAAAATTGTCTCCCTTCAAAGACTATTTAAATCTCTTAGAAGCATATGTAGTTGAATGAAAAAAAATGTTATTTTCTTTTGAGTCATCACTAGTCACCAGATGCAAACATATTAGTTCATTTAATATTTCGAGGTAGAAATTATTAACTCCATATTATAGAAAAGCAAAGAAAAGCCTGGATTTTAAGAGATTTGACAATTGTCATACAGTTATCAGAGGCTGGAATAGGCATGTGAACCCAGGCTTTTCTGACCCCAAAGCCTATGCTCTTTCATCATACCCATACTACCTCCCACTAATGGCTTCATCTGTACACTAAGATACACTCTAGTTTCTAAGCTGTAATACTAGTTATGGCATAGAGGTATGGAACACCTCAGCTTCATGATTCAGAAATTATTTACCCTTATTAGATAAAAAATATTGTGTTCCAGGACTGGCCTTTAGTTACTGATCCAGCACTTCTTGTCTGCTACAACTTTTGGCCAAGGGACTAGGACATTTGATTGAACTCATTACTTGCCTTGGAGACTTTTCCCTGCATCCTATTCCACTAATCTCAGGTCTATAAAAATCTCCTTGGTTCCTACTATTTGGAATTGCATCTCCCCATGCTCAAAACAAGCCATAGGGAATATGTTAATATTTCTCAGTGCATTGTCAGAGTCTGGCCACAACTAGGAGAATGCCCAAAATCACAGTGATGCCATTTCCATGGATAAGCCAGTTCTGGAGACTCCTGTGTTGATCAAATTTAATGCTCAGATGGCAGTAGCTACAGAAACCATGTCATGTCTATTCTTTCTAAGACTTAAGTTTGGCATGCCATTGAATGCCTTGGATGATGCCAGACTCAGCAAGCAATCATCTCACTGCCTTTACCCTCTCTCCCTGGCTATGCTGTTCATGTGCCCAGCATGCCTCTCTTCAGTGTCTTCTTGAGGTCTGCTATGATCAGTCAGGAGCTAGGTGATCTGCAGAAGGTGAAGGCAAAGAGAGCAAGAAATTAAATGTGTGACTCCAGTGACCTAAGAGATATGAGGAGCAATGCCATGGCCAAAAAGCTTCCCTGCATTTGGTCATGGCAATCACTTACTCCCAAACCAGACTCTTCTGGGCCTGTAGGTCCAGGCTGCTGAATGCATCTGACTAAAGCAAGAATTGAGAAACAAAGAGAGGAAGAACTGCTGAGTTTGGACCTTTAACAGAACTTGATTTTACATAAATGCTCTGTTATTTGTCAAAGGGTCCGTTTTCTCTGGTTAAACTGAAAAGGGATATGAAAAATCTTTGCTTAGAAAATGTGCATGTTTCCTCTAAAAAGCATATTTCAAAACTTCATTCCAGGAAGTTCCTTTATAACTTGGTGTAATTTGCTGCAGCTCAACATAAATGCTGCTAAACTCCCACAGGAAGCATGCAAAGAAGATGTTGAAAATCAGGGAAGAATTGTGAAGGAAAAGGATGAAGGGATTCTGTGTTTCAATATA
Source organism: Mandrillus leucophaeus (assembly GCF_000951045.1). NCBI lineage: Eukaryota > Metazoa > Chordata > Mammalia > Primates > Cercopithecidae > Mandrillus > Mandrillus leucophaeus. The sequence continues at coordinate 2,677,469 of NW_012103166.1, read as the reverse complement.
GTAATTCTCTTATGCTACTTATCAATATCCACCCTGCCGTTAGAGCCATTTGTGTTCATCTCTCACTTATTGGACTGTTAGCTCTTTATGAGTATAGAGTCATTGTCAGATATCTTCTCTTTTTCCCCAGCACCTAGTGCAATGTCTGATATATGGTAGGTTTGAAAGACAATGAACATTATGAATATGGCAGAGAATGTCAGTGCTCATTAGATTTCTGTTTACTCTTCATGGTATGAAGACATAAACAAGGAGTGGCGGGGTCATCCTGGTACTACATTACAAAGTGTGTTCCCAGTGAATTTTTCCTATGTTAAGACCCTGAAATGTGAGTGTCTATTTGCTACAGCAAGTAAAGTAATTCTAACACAATGAGTACATAATTCAATTGATTAACTGATTTACTAAGTGATGGCTGGATAATATTAATATGAGATATTAATGGTTGATTTCTAATTACTTAAGTAAGAGAATAAAGACAGAATCAGATTTATCATGAAGCTAATGAAGGTTATGTTTCAATGAAGGCACTGGCAGAACTCTTCCTTCTTGGGAAATGCCCTAGCAATATGTTCAGATTTGTAAATTTTTCAAAAGTAATTTTTTGTATTATTTTTCTTAGGAGCAGGTCCCCAAATTATGGAAGCCACAGAAAACTGACTCTGTCCCTGGGTCAAGATAATACAGCATGGTGGTATATAATGCATAAAATGTGAAATTTGTATTAGCAATGCACAGAAAGTCAATTTCCATTGAAGTTGACTTTTTTATTAATAAAAATGTCATACAATCTAAAGTAGCCTGCAATTTATTGTCACATTTTCTCTCATTACTTTTTCTATGATGCCCTAGCATAAAGAATTGCCTCATTAATAACTTTGACCAATTGCTTTTGCAAGATGTTGATTATTTTTCCCTTTTGCATTTGACAAAGCTTACAAATAGATAAAAAATGCCTTTCTTGTAATAGTGTTAGGTTAGTTTTAATAATGAGTCAACTGTGGGTGTTTTAAACATTTCCAGTAAATTTATCTTTGGGCATAGATGTATCTTATATGATAACCAAATTAAATACACACACATACAACACACACCACACACACACACACACACACAAATGAGTTTATGGAATGCTCAGGAAAGTAAGATAAAAAATAATGTTTAACAACTTGTTTGATTAAATTCAGCTCTCTCACTTAATATTTTGTTAAGTGATATTCTAACCAGAGGGGAGATATGAGAAAAGGAATATTAGATAGATATTATCTTTCTAGATATTAGAAAATGAATAACTTATGACTTTGGAAATGAGTTTGAGTTTTAAAGGTAGGAATATATGACTGACAATTTTGCCTGTATCTTCAGTTGTAAACATTTGTGTCTGCTATATGGATAAGCTTTCCTTACCAAAACTCTTGAATTTGCTATTATTCAATTTGATTTGCCTCTTCCTTTATCTTTACCTAGCTTCTTACAGACAATCCACAAAAGAAAAAAATAGTTTGCCTTATTTAGACATAGGCGTTAGTTATTTGTTAACATTTCAATGTATACTATTTTCTGATATGAGAATAGAAGAAAAACATTACATTTCTCTCTAGGAAGGAAATTACTACTAAAATTTTCAAAAGCAACATTCCCAATATAGTTAATAATTCATAAAAAAAGCAAACCAAGGAACTAAAGATGAGAACAATGCATGGTATCCAGAAGACATCATTTATGCAGCTAGTTAAATGCACATAATAAAAGTTGAAGATATCTCTATGGTTTCTGAACTGAAAGAGTTCTCATAAAAGTCCAAAAGTATTCACAAACACAGAGCTCCCATTTTAATGAAAGAAGTTTTTTCAGGAATCATAGAATAGTGTTGTATCATCCATACATAAGTAACATGGCAGCAGCAGCTGTAGCTTGTTTTTATCCCAAAGCACTCAATTTAACAGCTGAGCATTAAAACATTGATTTTGATATTGAGAAAACCACATTTGCTAAGTTCCATGTCCAAAATATTTCAAATAAGCTATTGTAGAATAAATAATTTAAATCTCTCTATATGCATTTCAAAAGGGTAAAGGTTTTTATGCCCACAAAAAAATGCATGCTTAGTATAACAGCAGAACCATTATCCAAAAGAATAGAAAATATTTCCCCTACATCTAATTTAGAGCCTCTTCCTTTAGCATAGGGCTTTGCAAAACTGTTTGATTATTCAATAATCAACTTTCAACCCAAAGTTATTACTTCTTTAACTCTTTGAAAGAAACTTTGATATAGTTCTTCCTAATTTAATTGGCAGCTATCAGTTAAATAAACCATTTGATTGAGACTTTAAATGTAAATAATTTTCCCTAACCATCTGTTAACAGAAGTCAGTTGATGAATGTTAACTGTAACATCCATAAGAGGCGGTGGCCTTTCATTGCCCATATCTTCCACATATCCCTGTACTTCAGAGATATGTCAATTGAAAATAGCTGGATAGTGGTCGAGACTTCTTCATAAGTCCTCTTGTCTGTAGTAGGTATTTGTTCTGTGTTCTTGAGCTTGATATATGGTCGTAGAATCAAAAACACACATTCATCATAAAGGAAGTTAGTGTTTTATCCAGGAGCTATAAGTTTTCTGGTAAGTACAAAAGGAAAATAACAGCACCCAAGAGAGAAAGTGAAGGAAGAAAGATGGGGAGCTAGCAGTGGGTAAACTAAACAAAGCATTATAAAGTACTACACAGGAGCAATTCATCCAGCATCGAGGCTACAACCATGTTATCTTTTCATTTTCAAATCCTTCTTATCCCTCCTTAAGGGCCTACTACATGACCTTACAGACAGTAGATACTCAGTCAACATTCTCCAACAGTCGGCCATGCCAACCACTTGCACATTTCATGCTTGGGGCATGTGGTGAGAAAAAGGACAGTGGACAAGAGCTACACACAAAGAAGGCTCTTCCTCTCTTCACACTTCTGATTGTCTTCCTTGGAGCCTCCATTTTTCCTGTGTCCAGACTTTGGTATTCAGTGTGGGCCCATTGTAGTGTCTGGAAAAATTTATTTATTTTACAGCTCCTGAACAGAACTAGCATTCATTTTCCAAGCTGGAATCACAGGAGAAATATGAAAGCTAACTGCACATAGTATAAATAAACATGGTATGGGAACATGAGAGCAGAACACAGCAGCCTGACATAGACGAGAGAGACAATCCAGAATAACAAATAGTAAGTTGTGCTTTGCCCGTGGCATTTTCTGGCTCCATCAATAATTATATAATACAACAGTCACTGATTTCTCAGCCCTGGATCAATAATGGGTTTCACATCCCCTCCAGAGCTGGTTGTTGACCAAGGTGCTTGCTCAGACCCCCACCTCATCTATGGCAAAAATCGATTCTTGCATAACTGCTTGTGTGCTTGGAATGTCAGCATCAGAGCAATGGAGAAATGTGGTGTTTAATAGCACTGCAGAACTCATAAAGATTTCATATCTGCCCCATAAGCCCATAGAGCTCAACCAGTAGCTTCAAAGGAAAGTTCCCAACCCAAAAGATACAATACAGTGGGACTTTCCAAAGAAAAAAACAACAGCAACAACAACAATAACAGCAACCACAAATATGTAGCACACTCACAGGTTAAGAGCAGACTATGGAAGGAAATCTGTTTCATCTGTCCTATGATTAACATATCCCATATTCTAACAGGTGAGCTGACATTCTTACTACAATGGGATGGTAGTGTCGCAATAATATTGGGATGGACTTTCTGAGGTATAGCCCAAAAATATCCCATCACAACTGAGGCTACATCAAAGGACAGTCATATCACATCATAAAATATATTTTTAAAAATGTAAAGAGGCTCTATTTCTTCATACAAAGTAGCATATTTTCAAGTCAGGTATTCTTTGATAAACGACACTAGTTGTGTGTACTCAACACACACACAAAAAGGAGATCTAACAATCATTGTTTTAATCTGATCAAGGCAGATTACCCAACTGGATAATATAGCTTAAGAAGGAAGGTGTACTGAAATATAGCCAAATATATCCAGATTACCAAACTGGATAATATAGTTTAAGAAGGAAGGTGTACTGAAATATAACCAAAGTAGGTTATAAAAATTGAAATATCCTGTTTGGTTGTCTGCCTTGATTTCATTAATTAGATAATGGTCCGAATTCTTCTTCACTAGTAAAGTTGTATACTGGTAGTATATAAATGAGGACAAAATTGTGAAATGGGCTTTTTTAAGCTTCTATTGCCCTGTCTTTTACAGAGTCACTCTAACTGGTGGCCATAAAAATGTCAGAAGAATGTATCACAGACATTAAGAACTTTAATTGTGCAGTTTAAAAAAAGTGGAACCCAGAGAGACTGAGTGTGTTACCCAAGATCAGCAATAGCCCCAGCATCTCATGGATCCAGGAACCACGTGTTACGCACTGCGCCAGAGCTCCTGCTAAGATGAGAAGTATGTTTTTGGGGTTCTAGAGGCTATGCCCCTAAATTATCCTCACTGAAATGGAGTAAATATTTGTGCCTCTCTGAAATTTATATGTTAAAATCCTAACCCTCAAAGTGATAGTATTAAGAGGTAGGGCCTTTGAGAAATCAGATCATGAGGGTGGAGCCCTCGTGAATGGGATTAGTGCCCTTATACAAAGGACCCCAGAAAGCTCTTTGACCCTATTTTTGCTATGTAAGGACACAGCAAAAAAGAGCACTGGTTATGAACTAGGAAACAGGCTCTCATAAGACATCAAATCATCTGGTACCTTGCTCTTGGACTCCCCAGCCTCCAGAACTGTGAGAACTATGTTTATTGTTGAAGCCATCAGTCTATGGTATTCTGTTACTTCCCCTCCTCATATCATTTTTTTGAACATTTCCCTATTGTCATTAGGATATACAACTAAGCAACACTGAGCCTAATTTCGCAAAAAGGTGTCTATGGTGGTCAAAGCAGTATCTTCTAATCCTTTCCCTCTCACCTTCCCACCCTCATACCACTTTTCTACCTATAGAATTAACCAAACTTAGCAACTCCATTCTTTGAGTTGCTTGGAACAAAATCTTTAGATTCATACTTAATGCCTCTCTTTCTTGTATTCCACTCATCCCAACCATCATTAAGTACTAACAGCTCTACTGTCAACCTCTGACCATTTCTCATCACTTTCACTGTTATCACATTGGTCCAAGTTACCATCATATGCACCTGAGTTAATTGTAATAACTTTATAACTATACCTACTAGAAGGTGTCACTGCTTTGACTTCTGCCACACTCTTTCTTACACCCAAGTTATTCTCATCCAATAGCCAAAATTATCATTTTAAAGCCTAAATCTGAATATGATACTTTTCTACTTAAAACCTTCCAATTGCTCTCTATCTCACTCAAAAAATTCATACCTGACAATTGTCTACAAGGCCCTATATAATCCTATTGCTCTAACTTCATCATCTATTCACCTGCTAGTTCACCAGGAGCTGGTCATACAGTCTTCTTGCTGTTCTGCAAATACACTAAGCATGCTCTGGCCTCAATGTTTTTATAATCACTGTCCCTTCTTCCTGGATCACTTTTCCCTCAGATACAAGCATAGCTGGTACCCACAGCTTCCTCAAGATGCTGCCCAAATGTCAACTTCCCTTGCTTTCTCTTTAAAAAATAAAACTGGAATTCTAACAGCTACCTCAGCATTTCTTACTGATTTTTCTTCATTACAGTTAACTTCTAATATGCTATATAACTTGATTTTTCTTTTCCAGACTGTCTGTCCTCCCCCTCCAGATGTGAGCTCTGAGTGGTGAGGAGAGAGGATGGGAGGCAGAGAGGTTTTCTTTGTTTACCACTACAACCCCAGTACCTAGTATGGCAGCATGTCGCAAACGTTTAATTAAAGTTGATTTGATAAATTAATGAATAATAAGAGAAAAGTCATATTTCAGGTAGGGAGGTGCAGGGGACAATTTGGGGCAAAGGAAGTCTTCTTTATATCCTGTTCATCATCTCCAGATGCATATTCTTTCATGAACAAGGCCAAAGGTTGGTTCAAGCTATTCAAGTTGCCTCAGTAAATCAGGTATCTGGCCTCAAATAAATGTTGGTGATAATCTGATGCGAAATAATGTTCTTAGACAGGATAAAATTTAGGGAATGGGCATGGTGCTGTTTAATCTGAAATAGCTGGAAAATGGTTCATCATTCTTTCCTGTGCTGCCACCACCCAGAAAGCTTGAATTAAAAGCAAGTATTTCCTCTCTGTTAGCACTCCCTGCCCTTGAGACATGAGTTTGCAAAATCATGGAATGAAGGCCTGAGGGAATGAGAAGAAAGTCAGAGAGCCTCATTGAGGGAGAAGATACGTGATACTCTGACTTCCTACCCTCTCCTTATGATTCCCTCGAGATCTGTTGACGCCTTTGCTCCCCTCACTTCTTTACTCCTTGCCATCTGCTATCCCTATGTCTAGTAAGGTCAGGAGCAGCTGAACTGGATGAAAGGATACTTCACATTGAGAATCAGGATCAGATACAGCAATTCAATGCCTTACCAAAGTGCCCAGAGAACTCTAATGTTTGAAAATAATTCCCAACAGGTACTGAAAATTCAAAGAACTTATAATACAAATGCAGCATCTGAGCCACACTCTTATACAGCTGGGCTGATTATGTAGTCTAGAGAGCAGGAACTGATCACCATGGGCTGTCCAACTGGGCAAAGAACAAATGATGAATGTGATATTAACACTGTCCAACTGCCTGACCTCAAAGGCTCCCTTTCTGAATGTACCCTTAGTCTGTTTGCACAAAAGCAGACTGCAATAACAACTAAAGTTTTTCTTTTTAGTTTCTTCTTTAGGCATGCACTATGGAACAACATCAACAAAAAGGAGCACCAGCAGGAAGAAACTAACTAATGTACAGTCAGCAAAAAAGTCCAGATTTTAGTGCATTTTTACTCACATCCTCAGAGAAAGAGAATACAAGCTGTATTTGACACAAGCAACTCTGCAAACTTTAATTACAGCACTTGGAAAACCTTACATGTAAAAGTAATTAAAAATAAATTGTTCCCTGGGAAGAAACAGGCTAATTTGAACTGTGGAACTTTATTTTTTCCAAAAAATTTCACAAGTGAAGTTGGTGTCATGTAACTTGCCAGGTAATAAATAGCGATAAGAATAAAATTCCACACATCTTCAGAATTGATAGGTGAAATTTAAAAATTGGTCATCAGGAAATCTAGCACATTGACAAAGTAAAGGAAAAGACATAGTTGAATTTCAAAAATTCAAACAGCAACTGTTGACTCATTGGGAATTATCTAGAGAAGGTAAAGAGACAATCTTAAAGCTAAATAGAAGGGCCATTATTCTATTGTAACAGCCTCTCAGGCCACTGGGCGTGACTTATATTGTCAGTCCTTGTGTTTTAAAGACCCACATGCTCAAACACAAACAGATATGTAAGTCTGCTCTTGAAAACATTTAAGTACCAAGAATTTAGCCTCATTCCCACATTTACCCTAACAGAGTTCATCAAAGATAGGGCAGATCAGCAAAAACAAAAGTAAAATTTTAGAGAATGTGCGAAGGTGTTGCTACTCTGGATGATTTGGGGTACAAACATGGGTCTGGAGTAAAGTTTCAGACAGGCTCAGAATCCTCCCTCTGCTACTTGGCTTAAATGTGAATAGGTTCTTTATTCTGAACTTTATGGATCCTTGACTCTAACTTAAGAAGGAAGGCCTACTGAAATAGATTCGTCTGCCTTTGAGATGAATCAAATTTTGGCACTAGAATAGTCTAAAGAATTACATAGTTTTGTTCAAATTTACCTATCTGGGTTCTAAGGAATGTTCTATTTTTAGGTAGAAATAGATTTGGCAAACAAGTAGAACTAGTCAATGGTCATTGGGTCCACATTTGGCATCACTTTATACACTTTGATGTTTGAAAGGCTTTATCACAGCACATTGAGGTGTCTCATCCTCATATATCATAGCCTTCATCGCAGTTATAACCATAATTGAATAACAGTGTGACTGAAGCTCTGTTTGTTCACTACCTCTTCCAAGATGCTTAGAAAAATGCCTGGCAAATAATACTCATTATAAAAGTAATACCTGGATAGATGGATACAAGAATGGAAGATGAAGACAGTTTCTCTTCATTTATGCAATTATTCCCAGTGACAACTGAGTTATCACCTTAGGGCTCTCTAACAAAATAAGAGCTCAGTTTTAAAGTAGGAACACTGTCACCTAAGTCTTTAAGTGTGGAGGTAAAAGTCCTTTCCTCTGTCTGTGCTACTCCCTCTATGGTCACCCAGGTCATACATAAACTTTTGGCCATAGTTATAATGGTGCATATCTTTTTGTGCTGAGAATGCTCACAAGAAGTCCCTGCTGTTCACATGCAAGAGACTCCATTATTTTCTACAAAACTCATTTGAGTGGTATGGTGAAATGAAACAAATGTGCACTATGCTGCTTTTGAAACCAGAGATTTGATGCCAACTTGGTCTCCCACCCCTTGTAATAAGTGAGAAATATTACTTACTATATTCTTAGCTTTCATTGCTCCATGTTCAAATATGGAGACCTCATTGCAGGGAGATTGAGAAGATCAACTGAGATTATTAAAGAAAGGCTTAGCAAGTATTACTGATAGTCAATCATTAAACAAGTATCATCATCAAGTATTAGTAGGTTCATGTACTTCTCCTGGACACAGGAGAGATAGCATAAGCTAGTGTGTGGATTTTACTTCCCACATTTGTAACTGTCTATGCTAACTCTTTTGGAAATCAGATTATTTCTGGAGCTCAAATGTCACTCAAAACAAATGTTCAAGGCAGTAAAAATCAAGTCTAGAGACTCATGATGTTGGAGTCCAAGATCAGAGACTATGAAAGATGGAGTCAGATTAAGGACTGATTGTAGTGTACCTATACATGTGTCAAGACACTTTGCTAGCATGCTCGTCTGCCTTTGTAATCCAACATACCACATCCAAGACTAGGTCTCATTATCAGGTAAACGATTACTTCACCATTAATAAGGAAAGGTGTGTATTGGCAAAAAAAAATTCATAGTCCCACAAAGCACACATGCACAACATTCAATCGAATGATGCAATGTTATTTACAATCCTTCGGAGAGGAGTCATTCATGCAGGGACCATGGGCTCAAAACTGATGGTGCCGTACAATAAATATGGAGTAGCCAAATACTCCATCCTTCCAAAAGGGCACAGATTGTGAAGCTCCGTAATTTACTAGTGGAGTAATGTTAGACAAGTCACATAGTTAATCTGAGTATAGTATCTTCATCTCAAAGGACACAGGGAGAAATCACGCCCATTTTGCAGTGTCTCATAAAGAATAAATAATAGGCAAAGTATTTATTCTACGGGAAGTATCCAATAAAAATCTTCAGTTACATTTATTCTTATCCTATGCTTGTTATGATATGAAAAAAAAGTATTTGTCCCCACAAAATTCATATGTTACAATCCTAACTGCAACATATGAAAGTGGACCCTTTGGGAGGTGATTTAACGATAAAGGTAAAACCCTCACAAGTCAAATTAGGCCCCAGAGAACTTCCTTCCCCGCCCACCATGTGAGGATACAATGAGAAGGCATCATCCTTTAGAAAGAGGACCCTCAACAGGCCCTGAATCTGCTTCCACCTTAATATTGGACTTCCCAGTCTCCAGGACTGTGAGAAATAAATTTCTGTTGTTTATACGATACTCAGTCTAAGGTATTTTGTTAGAACAGCCCACATGTACTATGACAGAAATTGGTACTGAGAATTGGTCAAGCTGCTATAACAAATACCTAAAAGTGTGGAGGTGACTTTGGAAGTGGGTAATGAGTAGAAGTGAAAGAGTTTTAAAGTGCATGCTAGAAAAACATATGTTACAGTGAAAGGCCTGAAAAGGGCAATTCTGATACAGGCCTAGAAGAAGAGAGCTAAGGAGAAAGCTTCAGTCTTCTAAGGGATTACCTAAGTGGTCACGAACAGATTATTGGTAAAAGTATGGATAGTAAAGGTCATTGTAATGAGATCTCAGATGGAAGTGAAGAACATGTTATCGGAAATTAAAAGAAAAGTGATGTTTGTTACAAAGTGGCAAAGAACTTCACTGAATTGTGTCTGTGTTTTTGTGTTTTGTGGATGGTAAAACTTGAGAGCAATGAAATAAAATATTTAGTGGAGGAAATTTCTAAGCAAAGTGTTAAGGGTGCAGTATGATTTTTCTTAACTCTTACAGTAATATGCCAGAAGATAAAATGATTTAAAGATGGCATCTATGAATCAAAAGGGAAGCTTCCTGTTGATTAAAGATTTGAAAAATTATCAGCCTGGCCATATTATAAGAAATGAGAAAGCTTGTTAGGTGGAGAATCAAGCCACTATTTAGTATGAATCTATGGAATAGCATTTAGTATTCATCAATACAATGGAAGAACAACCTAAAGACATTTCAGAGATCCCCACGGCTGTCCCTCTCAACACAGGCACATTATAAAATGGCCTTAGGGAAAAAAGGTATTTGGAGTCCTTGCTCTCCTAAATTCTAACCGTTCACTGTAGTTTATCTTAACTGCACTTCTAGAAGGCAAGTAGGTAAAGTTCAGCAGCATCCATGCAGTGTCATCTGCACCAGGGCACTGAGTGTAGGAGGTGTGTAGGAATGTTCACCTTTGCCTAGATTGCAAAGGACGGAGTCACTCAAAGACTCTGGTTCTCCATTAAGGCAGAGAATGAGTGAGAGGGTAGGGTCACTACAGACAGTTCACACTAGGACAATGCCTAATAGAGCCATGGGGAAGAGGCTTCTCCCACCACCTCAGACCAGTAGTTATCAGCATGCCATTCTTGCCTGAGAAAGTACAGGCACAGGCCCACAGTCCTTGACAGCTGCTGTGTGGGCTGTACCCAGCAAAGCTATAGAGGTGGAGTCACCCAAAGCCATGGGTGCAATGCTGCCTGAAGCCTTAGATGTTCCACCCCTGCCAGGCAAAGCTGCAAAGGCAGGACTTCTGCCCCAGTGGGCCAGGAAGGTAAAAGGTCAAAGGTCATTCTGAAGCTTTAACATTTAATGTTGTTTGCTCTGTTGGGTTTTGGACTTACATGGGACGGACCAGTCACTTCCTCCTTCTTTCCTGTTTCTTCCTTTCGAAATTGGAATGTCTTCCTATCTCATCATTGTATTTCGGAAGGACATAAAGCATATGATTCCATAGCTTCAAAGCTGAAGAGCAATTTGCCTCAGAATAAATCATATCTTGAGTTTCATCTGTATCTGATTTAGACGATATTTAGTTAAAACTCTGGACTTCGTACTTTTGAGTTGCTGTTGGAACAAGTTAAGAGTTTTGGAGTAACTGGGATAGAGTGAATATATTTTGCAAGTGAGAAGGACATGAAATTCTGGGGCTAGGGGAAGAATGTGGTGGTCTGAATGTTTGTGTCCTAGCTCCCCACTCCAAATTCCCTCAAAATTCATTTGGTGAAATCTTAACACACAAGGTAATCGGATTAAGAGGTAGAGTCTTCGGGAGCTGATTAAATCATGAGAATGGATCTTCTGTGAATGGGATTAGTGCCCTTAGAAAATAGGCCCTGCACTCCAGCCTGGGTGACAGAGCAAGACTCCATATCAAAAAAAAAAAAGAAAGAAAATAGACCCTGGAAATATGTGTTGCTCCTTCCACCACGTAAAAAACACAGATAAAAAGTTACCATCTATGAGAACCAGCCCCACAACAGAACCCGAATCTGCCAGTTCCTTGATCTTGGAATTTCTAGCCTCCAGAACTATGAAAAATAATTTCTATTGTTTATAAGCTACCCAGTTTACGTTTTTTTTTTTTTTTTTTTTTTTTTGCTATAGACACCTGAATGACTAAGATAACTCTGTGAATGCCTGACCTAAAGCACATCTTAGAGCATGTAGTTGATTACTATCTCAGTTTGCATTTTTAAAAATTACTTTCATTTGTGGGAACATATTTTTATAAGTGAAGGTTTGACTTTGCACTACAAAACTGGTATCCACAACAATGACAACATGACTGAGGAAACACGTGCTATTGTCCACGAAATAGATGCCTCTATGAGTGGCTATAATATTTGGTGCCAAGAGGGCACCAGAACCACCCATCAGTATCAGTGTGCTCTCTTTAGAGGTGTGCTCAGCAACCTCTTTTCTGAAGGAATTTTTTTGGGGGGTGGTGGTAGGACCCAAGAAATTACATATGTTTAACATCTAAGCAAGATAATGTTACTGTAACAGTTTAACACTACTACAAAAGAGCAAAATCAAACATAAAATAATTTGTAATAACACTGTATTTAGTTGTCACAATAAGGATTGACCTACAGTTGATATGTTTCTTACATTATACTTGTTTATACAAATACTAGCCTAAGATTGGACAAATTCAATTAACTTTCACAGCATCTTTTAGAAGACAGTCAAAGAAAAAGTTTATAAATCAAAATAAGAAACAAAAGATAATGGTGAAAAAATCTTGATAACCACCTTGATGGAAATAAACCCTATCATAGATAACCAAAAGTCAATTTATACTTGGTTTTCTAAGGGCTGTACTCATGCTTACAAATATATTTATACACTTATATTTACTACTTATTATGTTAGCTAGTATAAATTAATATAAAATATGTTATATTTAATCATTAATATAATTAATATAAATTACATAACTAATATGATTAATATAAAATATGCAATATTTAATCATTTTTAATATATTAAAGATAACATCTATCATATTGGAAATATACATTCCAAATTTGTGATATTACAATGTATTTTAATGTTATGTTGTAAAATGTTGAACTAATTACATTTACTCTCTTGAGAACTCACAGCCCTTCACTCATACTATAAATGTCTAGTTTTTTTCCTTTTTCCCCCACTGTTCATCACTTCTTTTTCCTTGTTCTATAAATGTCTGAAGAATATATTTCCTAGACATTTATACAGAGCCATCTTACAGTCACACTTGTTTTTAAACACACTGCTTCACACTTTCTATGGGACAGGTTAATGATTATTTTTGGTTTTAGATGCCATCTGTTAGAACTTCTGCTGGACCAAAGATCCTGTTTATGTCAACAAATTACTTAATTAAGCAAAATAGGTGACAACAAGGATGAGTTTCTGAAAATGATGTGGATGTTCATGAACACTATATAATTCAATATTATTCTTTATTTGAATGAAGATAGAGTGCCTGAGGTGCAGGTAAGAGGATACCAGCAAGATCCCCCCACAAAGGTGGGAAAGAAAATGGTCTAGTATCCAGGTTGAAGGACTAGCTGTAGGTCAAAGGATGGACACTCTTTCCTTTGCCATTAGAAGAAAAGAGATTCTTCTGTAGATGAACCAAAGTCTTGCCTGTGCAAGCACTCACTGAGTCTTTCCTGTGCACCAAGTACAGCATTGCCTGTTATGTGACAGGCCACTGAGATGAAAGGTGCCTCAATTTCCCTGTGCAGCTACCTCATGGCTTCTCTAAGTCCACATTCACTGGACACTGGACTTGACTTAAGGCTACTCTGCCTTACTCCCAGGACACTGTTTCTCATGTAATACATGACTCCATGATAGCCTTGCATATTCAATAAGGACAAAATTCTGAGTTAGAGCACTTTTCACATGCCTCCTTAAAAATCTTATTTTTGTAAAAGATGTCCACAAAATATAATTTCATCTCAATTGAGAAAATTTTCTAATTCTGACAGCTTTTCAAATAATATTTCTTGTAATTTAACATGTCCTTTGAAATTTCTATAATTCCTATGGTATTCTATGTTACTATAGAAAACTCTTTGATTTACTATAATTCTAATAATATTAAAAGAATAGACTTTAACCACATTATTATCAATTGTTAAGCCTAACTATTCACAAAAATCATGCATTCTGTTTAAGACAGGACTCCTCTTGGTTCAAAACTAGCTTCTTGGTTAGCTGCATTCCTAGGTATTTCATTTTCTTTTTAGCTGTTGTAAGTAGGATTGTGTTCTTAAGTTCACTCTCAGCCTAGATATTGTTGGTGTATAGAAATGCTACTGATTTTTGTACATTGATTTTGTGTCTTGAAACTTTACTAAAGCAGTCTATCAATTCTAGGAGCCTTCTGGCAGTCTTTAGGATTTTCTAGGCATAGAATCATATCGTCAGAAAAGAGAAATAGTTTGACTTCTTCTTTCCTATTTAGATGCTTTTTCTTTCTTTCTCCTGACCAACTGCTCTGCCTGGGACTTCTGGTATTATGTTGAATAGGAGTGGTAAGAGTGGGCATCTGTATTAGTTCATTCTCATGCTGCTATGAAGAAATACCTGAGACTGGGTAATTTCTAAAGGAAATAGGTTTAGTTGACTCACAGTTCTGCATAGCTAGTGGAAGCCCCAGGAAACTCATAATCATGGTGGAAGGCATTTCTTCACAGGGTGGCAGGAGAGAGTAAATGCAAGCAGGGGAAATTCCAGATACTTACAAAATCATTAGATTTCATGAGAACTCTCTATCACAAGAACAGCATGGGGACAACTGCTCCCATGATTTAGTTACCTCTACCTGGTCCTGCCCTTGACATGCGGGGATTATTACAGTACAAGGTGAGATCTGGGTGGGGACACAGAGCCAAACCATATCAGCATCCTAATCTTGCTCCAGTTCTCAATAGGAATAGTTTGAGGTTCTCCCTGTTTAGTACGATGCTGGCTGTGGGTCTGTCATAAATGGCTATTATTTTGAGGTATGCTCCTTTGATGGTTTTATCATGAAGCGATGTTGGATTTTACCAAAAGCTTTTTCTCCATCTATTGAGGTGATCCTGTGGTTTTCACTTTTGATTCTGTTTATGTGATGAATCACATTTATTGATGTATGTATGTTAAAACAGCTTTGCATCCCAGTAATAGAATCTAGTTGATTGTGATTGATTAACATTTTGATGGGCTGCTGGAATCCATTTGCTAAGAATTTTACATCTACGTTCATGAAGGATATTGGACTGAAGTTTTATTTCTTCATTATGTCTCTATCAGATTTGGTATCAGACTAATGCTGGCTTTATAAAATGAGTTAGGAAAGAGCTCTTCCTCCTCAAATTTTTGGAATAGTTTCAGTGGGATTGACAGTTCTTTGTGCATCTGGTAGGATTCAGGTTTGGATCCATCTGGTCCAGGGCTATTTTCAATTAGCAGATTCATTATTATTGATTCAATGTCCAAAGTTGATACTGGTCTATTCAGGATTTCAATCTCTTCCTGATTCATTCTTGGGAGAATATGTGCTTCTAAGAATTTATCCATTTCCTCTAGTTTTTCTAATTTGTGTGCATAGAGTTGATCATAGTAGCTTCTGAGGATCTTTTGTATTTCTGTGGGATCAGCTGTAATGTTACCTTTTTCATTTCTGATTGTGCTCATTTGGATCTTCTCTTTATTTTTTCTTTGTTAATCTAGCTAGGGGTCTATAGTCTAGCTAGGGGTCTATAAATCTTATTTATGTTTTCAAAAAACCAACTCTTGGTTTCATTGATTTTTTTAGTGAATTTTTCTATGTCAATTTCATTAAGTTCCTCTCTAATTTTAGTTATTTCTTTTCTTTCGCTGCTTTTGGGGTTGATTTGTTCCTTTTTTTCCTAGTTACTTTAGGTGCAAAGTTAATCTGAGGCCTTTCTAATTTGTTGATGAAGGCATTTAAGGCTATAAACTTTCCTCTTAACATTGCTTTGGCTGTATTCCAGAGATTTAGGTAAGATGTGCCCCCATTTTCATTAAATGCAAATAATTTTTTAATTCAAGAGTAAGTTTTTTAATTTCTCTGTATTTGTGCAGTTTGGAGAGATCTTCTTGATATTGGTTTCTATTTTCGTTGCCCTATGGTCTGAAAATTTGCTACTATAATTCCAATTTTTTTTAATGTATTGAGGCTTGCATTATGGCTGAGCATGTGGTCAATCTCAAAATATGTTCTGTGTGTAGATGAGAAGAAAATTCTGTGGTTACTGAGCATAATGTTCTGTAGATGTCTATTAGTTCCATTTGGTCAAATGTCGAGTTTAGGCCTAGAGTTTCTTTGTTAGATTTTTGCATCGATGATCTAACAGTCAGTTGGATATAAAGTCTCCCACTACTATTGTATAGTTGTCTAAGTCTTTTCATAGGCCAAAAAGAAGTTGTTTTATGAATCTGGGTGCTCCAATTTTGGCACATATATATTTAGGATAGTTAAGGCTTCTTGTTGGATTGTACCCTTTATCATTATGTAATGCCCTTCATCATCCTTCTTAATTTTTATTGATTTAAAGTATGTTTTATCTGATATAAGAATAGTGACTCTTGCTCCCTTTTTTTTCCCATTTGCATGGTAGATCTTATTCCACCCTTTTAACTCGGAGCCTATGGGTGTCATTACCTATGAGATGGGTCTCTTGAAGACAACATAGGTTTGTGTCTTGTCTTTTTATCTAGCTGCCACTTGGTGTCTTTTAAGTGGGGCACTAAGTGCATTTACATTCAAGATTAGTATTAAGATATGAGATTTCGATCTGTCATCATGGTGTTAGCTGGCTGTTATGTAGACTTGATTGTGTAGTTTCTTCATAGTGCCTACAGGCTATGTATTAAGTATAATATCTCTTTCTACAAGGAGAAAAACAAAACACTGCTGAAAGAAATCAGAGATGAAAAAGTAAATGGAAAAAAATCATTCATGTTTATGGATCAGAAAAATCAATATTGTAAAAATGGCCGTACTGTCCAAAGCAATTTAAAGATTCAATGCTATTGCTATCAAACTATCAATGACATTCTTCACATACCCAGAAAAAACTATTCTAAAACTCATATGGAACCAAAAAAGAGCCCAAATAGCCAAAGCAACCCTAAGCAAAAAGAACAAAGCCAGAGGCATCATGCTACCTGACTTTAAACTACACTACAAAGTCACAGTAAACAAAAAACTTGGTACTGGTACCAAAACAGACACATAGATCAATGGAACAAGATAGAAAACTGAGAAATAAAGCTGCACACCTACAAGTATCTGATCTTCAACAGGGCTGGCAAAAACAAGCAGTGGAGAAAGGATTTCCTATTTAATACATCATGCTGGGATAAGTAACTAGCCATCTGCAGAACATTGAAGCTGGACCCCATACCTTTCATCATATACAAAAATTAGCTCAAACTGGGTTAATGATTTAAATGTAAGACTTCAAACTATAAAAATTCTGTAAGAAATACTCTTCTTGACATTGGTCTTGGCAAATGATTTTTGGATAAGTCCCCAAAAGCGATTACTGCAAAAACAAAAACAGACAATTGGACCTAATTAAACTAAAGAGCTTATGCACAGCAAAATAAACTATCAACAGAGCAAAGAAAAAAGCTACATAATAAGAGAAGATATTTGCAAACTATGCATCTGACAAAGGTCTAATATGTAGAATCTACAGGGAACTTAAATCGACCAGCTCAAAACAAATAACCTCATTAAAAATGGGCAAAGGACATAAACAGACAATTCTCAAAAGAAGAAATATAAGCAGCCAACAAATATATGGAAATATATAAGGATTTGAAATATAAAAAATGTTTATTATCACTAATCATCAGAGAAATGCAAATCAAAACTACAATAAGATACCATCTCACAATAGTCATTAATGTTATTATTAAAAAGTCAAAAACCAACGTACAGGCCAGGCTGCACAAAAAAGGGAATGTTTATACATTGTTAATGGGAAAATAAATTGTAAATGAGTCCAGCTACTGTGGAAAGCAGTTTGGAGATTTCTCAAAGAACTTAAAACACAGCCACCATTCAACCCAGCAATCCCATTACTGTGTATATCTCCAAAAGAAAATGAAACATTCTACCAAAAAGGCACACACGCTTGTATGTTCACTGCTGCACTATTCACAACAGCAAAGACATGGAATCCACCCAGGTGTCCAACAGTGGTAGACTGGATAAAGAAAATGTGGTATATGTACACCATGGAATACAATTCAGTCACAAAAAGGAACAAAATCATGTCCTTTGCAGCAATATTGATGGAGTGGATGGCTATTTTCCTAAGCAAATCAACATGGGAACTGAAAATCAAATACTGCATGCTCTCACTTATAAGTGAAAGCTAAACACTGAGCCCACGTGAACATAAATATGAGAAAAATAGACACTGTGAGCTACTAAAGGGTGGGGATATGGGTTAAAAAACTACCTCTTGGGTACTGTGCTGGCTACTTGGGTGATGGGATCCATATTCCAAATACCTGTATCACACAATATTCCCATGTATAAAATCTACATGTGTATCCCCTGTATCTAAAATAAAGCTGAAAGAAAAAAATAAAAATATAAAAGGCTTCTAAGTGTGACTTCTTTAAAAGGTTGACTGTGTTAAGTAATGCCTAATTTGGCAAAATTGTCTGGTATGGGCACATTTATGGCAATAAACCTAATCATAATAATTCCAGAGATACTTAAAGTTCTATAGATATACTATGGGATCATTGGCCTAAGTAAATCCAGATAGTAATAGATCATGGGCTTCAACACTAAGTAGTTGCAAAAGCCAAATGTTGAGGTCCTGAATTATGAACAATGAGACTGCCATTATTGAAAAGTTTAATGAAAACGGATTGTATGTAAAGTTTGTAATAGAAAAGAGGAAAGTGGTCTTGTACATAATTATTGTAAACTACTATTTTTATAAGCTAAACAAGATGGAGTAAAAGGCCATACTGCTGCCAGTCTACTGTGTGGGATTTTTTTTTTCCTTTTTTTGATAGATGGTGATATGATTTGGCTCTGTATCCCTACCCAAATCTCATGTGGAATTGTTGGAGGAGGGACCTGGTTGGAGGTGACTGAATCATGAGGGCAGACTTCTACCTTGCTACTCTCATGACAGAGTTCGCAGGAGATAGGTTTGTTTGAAAGTGCGTAGCAACTCCCCTTTGCCATTCTCTTCCTCCTGATCCAGGCATGTAGGATGTGCCAGCTTTCCCTTCACCTTCCACCATGCTTGTAAGTTTCCTGAGGCCTCCCCAGCCATGGTTTCTATACAGCCTATAGAACTGTGAGTCAACTAAACCTCTTTTCTTTACAAATCACCTAGTCTGAGGTAGTTATTAATAGGAATGTGAGAATGAACTAATACAGATGGGGTCTTGCTCTGTCACCTACACTGGAGCACAGTGGCACAATCATAGCTCACTGCCACCTCGAACTCCTAGCTTCAGTAGGTCCTCTTATCCTCTTATCCCAGACTTCAGAGTAGCTAGTTAGCTAGTAGGTAGGACTACAGGTACAAATAACCATGGCTCTTTTTTTTGGTAGATATAGGGTCTTGCTATGTTACTCAGGCTGCTCTTGAACTCTTGACCTCAAGCAATCCTCTTGCCTCAGCCTCTCAAAGCACTGAGATTACAGGTTTGGACCAAGGTGCCTGGCCTGGCTAGAATTCTTAATACATGGAATTTCTAATGACAACCCTTAAGCCACTAAGAAATGGATTATGAGATAAGAAGGAATAGAAAATAAATAGCTCTATTCCACCTTAATTACTTTTTCTTATTACTCCATAGCAAATTCCAAGACACTAATATATAGGATGATCATGTGTTTTAGTGTGTTTTGGACAGTCCTAGTTAATATCTATGATCCCATTGTAATTATTAATAAAGTTCATTTTCATTGTCAGAAGTATCTCAGTTGGAATAATAAATTATATGATCACACTCCCAATAAGCCACTGAAATTACTGAAATCCCTTCAGATTATTCTGACATTAAAAGAGAAAGAATCACTTTGTTAATGTTGCTGTCACTGCTATTATTTAATACCAAGTAAACAGCATTGGGTTGTTGCAGACAGAAATCAATAAAAAGCAATGCTATAAGCCTTCAAAAAAGGGAATAGAACCTCATTGTGGGAAGAGGACTTAGAAGTAAGTAGCATTTTATGTTCACTGAGACAGAGTTGATTGTCTAGACTCAATGGAAATACTGTGGCTTTGTTTTAATGTTTAACTAGTAAGTAAAATCCATATCTACAGAATCCATATGGACAACAAGAGATTCA
The DNA here is from genome assembly GCF_000951045.1 of Mandrillus leucophaeus. Classification (NCBI taxonomy): domain Eukaryota; kingdom Metazoa; phylum Chordata; class Mammalia; order Primates; family Cercopithecidae; genus Mandrillus; species Mandrillus leucophaeus. The sequence goes on along the minus strand of NW_012103166.1, from coordinate 2,657,302 downwards.
TGTCATTGCTCTGATGCCTTTTGCCTCCACAACATAAAGGAATTGCTATTTTTCAACTATTCAATCAACAAACTTTTATTAGAAATTGATTATATTTCATCCCCCTGCTTAACTCTGTGGGATACAGAAGCAACCATGGTACTTGCCTATAAAAGTTCATATTTTAATTTGCAATTCAAGACCAAGACAATCACATATACGAAGTGTATAACTATATGGCAGTAACTCTTAGAAGTAATTTTAAGAAAATAGTTAAAATATTAAGAAAAAAGCTTTTGAAAAAAGGCTTGAATTTAGACCTAAAGGATGCAAAGACTTCAAAAGATAAAGAGGAATCATGTAAAGGAAAGAATATCTGGTAATGAACATAATTTCAGGAGTGGCTAAAATGAATCTAGTGTTGAAAGGAAATAAAAAATACCATTGTATACACATGACGGAGCCATGTTCTAGATACTTTAGATAATTTAGGTAAGGGTTTTTGCTTGATAAAATACATGGTGTCAATATTAAAAATCATCCAACAACTGATGTCTCCGCAGTAGTAAAGATTTTTAGGTTTTCCTATACTGCACTCCAAGTCCTTATCAAGATGATGAAAGACATTCGATAGAAAAAGTATCCAGCACCTTTTTACTTTTAGTCCCAAACAACAGCTATCGTGAACAACAAAAAATATGTGATCCAATAAACTTTGCATTAATCTGTGATTAAAATATTTCAAAATATGTCACTGGTTTCTTTGAATAACCAAAGAAAGATGTGTCCTGAGTCTGCACTCCCTTTCATTTTTTTTTTTACTCCAAACATCACATATCTAGCTAATAATTTCAGCATTCAGGTTCTCAGACATTTTCAAATATGCAAAGGTTATCACACTAATCCTTTGTCTTAAACTTCACTCACAGTTGCTTCCATCAAGACTCACTTGTTCCATGAAGATATTCTCAAATAAACTTATCTGCCTCCAGTCATTAAAATCACTCAACTAAAATAGCCACCAACCCCTCCTCCCCAGATCTCTGAATAGTTAGTGTTTTCCAGATAGTAGTAATTAATTGATGGTAGGCATGTTTTAGTCATATGAGTCTGAGTCTGTGTTCTGTTTCCTCTTTTAGACTGTGATCACTGCAAGGGCAGGAAACTATCTTCTATTTTCTTTCACTACCATCATTATGTATTATTATTTAGCATTTAATAAGAAACAATAGTTTATTGTAGAAGAGTACGAATCAGTTTCTCACAGCTGAAAGCAAATAATGGCCACAAAAAAAATAGAAGCATTAGTACTAGCCAAAGAGATTAACAATAAGAAAACTAAGTATATGTAAAATTTTTAAATCAAAAAGAGAGTAAGAGAAAACAGACTCTAAATAAATGGGGCAGGCATGAAATCAATGACTACTCAACAATGACTAAAATACTGAATTTGGTTTTTTTTTTTTAGTGATATACCAAAGAAAGTAGACTATTAGGAAGTAATGAAGACTGCTAAAATAGCTATTGATGAAAGGCTGGTAAGAAAACACTTGGAACTGCACATTTACAAATTAGGAGTCCCCTGCTAGAATTATTGAACACTCTACAATGGGATAAACTAGGGGTAATAATTGGATGGATTCTTTGAAAGTGAAACTTGAGGTGAAAGGAAAAGCAGAATGCTATAGCATTTTTGAAACAGAATTATGGAGCTAGTCTACCAAAGACATCGCCAATGAGTTCTGGCCCTATGTAGTATTACTACATCAGCAAAAATCATGTCCAGGACCCTCTATACCTTCTTTCCATAGTCATCCTTTGTCCATAGCTGCTTTTTCCTGACACAGCACCTGACCAGTGCTTTTCTGCTGTCCTGGCTCACTGGGCCATCAAGTCTATCTTCTCTTCCAGACTTACAGTTCTTTTCCCTTATCTCTACCTTCTGCTAAGATAATAGCTAGGTATTCTGTTACATTAATCCATGAAAGTCAATCTAGTTTAATTCAACAATTTCTATTTCATGGCTACCACATGTCGGGCACAGTAGAAAATGTGGAGCTGAATATGATAGAAACACAGTCACCTCAGCATGTACAGCCGGACAGAAGATGTTCTCACACTTAGCTTAGGCTCTTGAGAACATGCTTTAAATTCTTCTCTGGCCACAATTCAAGGCTTTTGTTACAGATTACCCACACTTTCCCAAATGGTTACTTTTAAATAGCCTGACCTGGTGAGTGCAGTGGGGTTTTGTGTTTGTTTTGCATTTGTTTGTTTTGTGTGGCAAGATGTGGTACTCACATCTCAGCTTTCATTTGTTGTCTTTTCTTTATGCTTTGCTTTTCACAGTCTCCCTAAATGCTCCCTTGTTTGCTTATCTTTGCATGACACTCCCACTGTCTATTTTATTGTTGTTGTCGTCGTCATTGTTTTTTCTTTTTTTTCTTTTTTTATCATCGGTAATTATGTTGTGATTCTGGATAAAAGCACAATGACAGTTACACGAGTTTTTTGGATACACATTTTAAATGACCAGCACCAGGTGCTATGACACCCACTTGTCACAACAGGATTTCTCTAGGAAAAAGTCCAAGACTATTCATATATGACAAAAAGAAGGTTTGAATATGAAAGATGAACACGATATCAAAGTGAATATTTAAGAAGGAAGCTTTGCAGGACAAAGTAAAGAAAACAGCTAAAATTGAATGACAGTTTTAAGTGGGAAAAATTGAACGGTAGTGTAATAGATACCAAACTCTTCTAGAACTGGAAACAGCATCATGAGGTCATGTTTGAAGACTTTTGGGGGGTATCCTTTGAATTTGGGAAAACTTATCTCCAAAGTGAAAGATAATTCTTCAGAAAAAAAAAAATGCTTAATTATTTTCCGCTTCAAAGCTGCTGATATATATGTATTCTCTTTCAAATGACAATTTCAATCTATGAGGCAATCAACCAAGCAAAAGGTTTTATATTTCAGCACTATGGGCAAGATAGATAGAAAAAGATTCAAAAACTATGGTCCCTTCTCTCCAGTACTTTACATCTATTCAACAATCTTTTGCTGTAGCAAGACCAATGCACAAATAATTCACAGTAAAATAGTATGGACTATATATGCTATAGATGCATAAGAATAGATAAGCCAAGTTCCATTAATATAGATTTGTATTAAATATTTGTAAAATGGGTAAATGAACAAATAAATAAATGAGCAGATTAGGGTGATTGGGTTCAGTCTTGAGCGACGGTCAGAGTTTGATGAAGTAGAGTTGGTGGGGTTATTTTACATGTACAAGAATTTACCAGAGCAGAGGCCATGAGCAGGGACAAGAATAGGGGAAAGAGACTGTACTTTTAAGGGGCCAAGATAACAAACTCAAATGGAGAAAAAGGTCTCAAGGCATGAAGAACACATGTACATTTCTTATAATTATAAAATCTTTAAAAAAGAAATCTGGAGTATAAATTTGTATTATTATAGTAATAATTGAATTATCCCAGGGGAATAATTCACAAGCTTAATGACTTGAGTACCCAGAATAATGCAGCAGGAAAAATAATATGACTATGACTAACTTTATCCCAGTCTTATTTTATTGGATATTAATTTTTATTCATTCACTTTTTGATCCCACATTCTCTGCTGTCACTCCTTTCCCCTCCCTTTTTCCCCCTTTAGTCTCAGCAACCTTTATCTCTTGGGTATTGCTTGGTTCACCTCTAAGTTTGCCTCTGAACTCTAGGCTATTAATCATCATAGACCTTATCTGCCAAGGCTTTCTGGACTAATTCTTCTCTGATCTTCATGTCCTTCACTCACTTATGGCCAAAATGTACAGCTTCAATAGTACTACTACATAACATGTATGCACAATGCTAGCCTAGGGAGTAGGCAGGTGTTCCACCTTTATTGGGTACCGTGAACTGTATGTGTCTTGGTTCTTTTCTTCTGCCATTATAATGAAGTCTTAAAGTGCTATCTGACTTACATGTTGTTGGTGATACTCTGGAAACTACCCATGATTCCTCAAAGCCACATACTGTTAATAAAAGGGATAAACACTGAAAGAGGTACTGCAAGGTTATGTGTATCTTCATTAACATCTCTTCATCCACAGCTTACATAACAATCCATTACCTATCCATCCAGAATCATTTTACATGCCCAATCTTTCCATTTTTACTTCTTGATAAGTAAAGGTATATGGTACTTTAGAAAAGGAACAGAAGTTAGCATCAGAAAACCCATGCTTGAATTTTACCCTCCACTGTTTTATGAAATTAGGTACTTCATTCAAACCATCTTACCCTCCAAGTTAACATATGTAAACCTATTAGAAAAAATATTCTTGCATTTCTATCTCATAGGTAATTGTAATACCAAATGAAAGAAGGGAAAATCCTCAGAACATTCAAAATTTTTAAAAATGTTATTTGTATTTATTTCAAGCTTTGACAATTGTGACCTAATTTTTAGTCTATCCTCATTAGCCTTCTTTTTTTGTAGATATTCTTTAAAAAAAAAATTAAGATGCATGACCAAACTGATTTCAATGCCCAGAACACATACTAGATATTCAATTAGTATTAGTTGGGAAATGGATTAAATTTTCCATATTATGATTATGATATATCATTTAATTCAGGGTTAATGTTTCTGTGTGTTTATTTTCAATTCCCATCTTGATTTGTCAATATAAACAAAGGTTACATCAAAGAGTAGTCTATAAAAACTGCCTGTAACTTTTATGGTACTACTGGATAACTCAACTTATTTATTGATAAGTACAGCCTGCATTTTTTTTTCCTAAGTGAATTACCTTTCAGTGCCCACATTGAATATCATCTACCACTTTTCTGCCCACTCACACAGGCTGGCAAGTTCTCCCTGCAGTTTATCTCCATCTGCTTGGCATTTCACTACCTGGAAGAGCTTAGTGTCATCTGCAAACTTGCATAATTCACCATGCATTCCCTCTTCCAAATCATTTATGAAAATGTTAAATAAGACAGGTTCCAGGGCCAGTCTCTAAGAAATCGAACTGTTTTCACTTCTCCCTTCAGAGGCACTCTCATTTATCTCTACATTGTGTTTTTCCTTTCCTCTGTTAAAATAAGCTTTGTATAATCACTATATATATGTATACATTTCTTCTATGAACTAAAGATACTAGAGGTTTGGGGATATGAAATTATCCAAAATGTGTTTCTTCCATAAAACTCAGGCATACTGGAGGTCAGACAACTTGGGTAGCAATAAGGAAGCTGAACATATAAGAAATTCTGGGCCCTTCAGACTCAATATTCCAAAAAAGCATGTTTTTATCTGTTTTATACATTGAGACATCAATTTCTGGGGAAAAAAAATCTATAAAAAATTATAGCTTTAAAACCACTAGTCCTGAGAAAAACTGTGAAATCAAGATCCCAAGATTCTTGCTTTGCTGTATACTCATCTATGTACCACCAGTGTATTCTTAGACAAGTGACCCAGCCCTGCTGAGAATCTGGTTCCTGAACTGCAAAGCAGAAAAAATGGTCTCTGCCGTGTCTCCACGTCTCTCTTGCAGGATTTGTGAGGCTGAAGTGGTATAATGTATTTAAAGGCTGATTGTAGCATTTATTAAGAGTAAGGCTATATAGATGGATATAGTAGAAGGAATAGGGGAACCAGCACTATCAGAGAAACCATAGTTCCCATATTCAAAGGGCCTGAGCTGGGAAGGGGAAATAAAAATGTCAGTAGGCAGTTGATATAATGAGAAAGTGAGCAAAGCAAGGACCTTTGTCTATGAGATTAAATATGAGAGATAAGGGGAGTGAGACTTTGAAAGAGAAGGGAGGAGGTTGCGGTTGAAGAGTTTAATACTGGAGTTTAATGTTTCTCAGTAAGGGATCTAGAAGCAGGTACCTGTAGTGACGTTGAAATGAAAGATGTAGAATTGAGGAAATAAAAGTGTTATGAATGAGGGTATTGTAAAAATTGTCTAAACATCCTTTTTTCCTCTCAACAGGGGTAGAGAAGAAAAGTGAGATTGGTCTCAAGGTCTGCAAAATTAGAGGATAACCATCAGGATATCCATGAATGGCAGAGTGAGGAGGGTAGAAATAAACATAGTCAAAGAGCAGGAACCTCAAAGGAAGACTTCAAACAGGAGGATGGAGACAATAGTCTGCAGTCAGAAGATCATTCACCCATGTTTCATGACCCACTAAGTAAGGGTATACCAGGTAAGTTATGTAATCAAAGGAGTGCCTCAGTTCAAGCATGGCATGCAGATATACAAAGAGTTCAGTGAAAGGATGACAACATGGGAGATTTGGTTTACAAGAGTACGAGGTCTCCAGAGGGCCTAAGCAGAAAGGAGTTATACTGAGACAATGCAGAGAGCTATGTAAAATCAAAATAAAATGGTAGATGTGTGATGAGAAGGAACTCTGTGACCAAACTCTATGGGGGTGCAAATCATGTTTTGGTATAGCATAAAAATATCCTCAGAGAGTAGAGATAGTTGCTGCAAAGTTTAAAAGGGGCATCAAGGGCTCACTTGTTCTAGAAAGAAGTTACCTAAATCTAATCCAGATGTAGTAAACAAATTCTGTTGGACCACATTGGTATCCAATTGATACATGCTTTCTGTTCAGTGTAACCCATACATTCCAATTCAATTTAAATGTGTCCACATCAACCAAAATTTGTTGGCTACCAAATATACACTAAGTACCAGTTGCACCCATAAACAAATCAGCCTTATGTGTTCCAGATTTGTTCTAAGATTGTTGTAAAATCCCTTGTTTTAATTTTGGAGGACTTAGGCTTGGTAGGAGAAAGGGTGAACTAAGTTTCTCTTACATTATGAAGGCGTCTTTCACTTCTCCAGACTAAACTGTACCCTCCCACCCCCAACTTCCTAAAAACTCATATACTGATGCCCTAATCCCAAATGTGACAGTATTTGGAGACAGGGCCTTTAAGGTTTAAATGAGGTCATAAGGATGGGACCCTGATCCAACAGGACTGGTGTTTTTATAAAAAGAAGCAGAAGAGACACTAGGGACGTGCAAACAGAGAAAAGATCATGTGAAGACGCAGTGAGAAGGTGGCCATCTGCAAACCAAGGAGAGCAGATGTGGAAGAACCCAAACCTGCTGGAACCTTAATCAGGGACTTCTAGCCTCCAAAACGGTGAGAAAATCATTTTCTGTTGTTTAAGCCACTCAGTCCAAGGTATTTTGTTATGGGAGCCTCAGCAAACTAATACACTCATGTTATCAGCGCAATTTCTTTTCAAAATTAATGAGGGAATTGAGTCTCAGAGAGGCTAAATGTGTCTCCCAAGGCCACACTGCTACAAAGCCATGGGTCTGGAATTAAAATCCAGGTCCATCTGACTGCAAAGCCAATGAGCTCTTTGCTGCCATTGGCTCTATTTCTTTTCTAGTGCTAAGGGAAAACACAGCAACCCCACCTTCCACTAACAATAATAACAATAATAGACCGAGCTCTATATGCCTTTTCTTAAAGGTAATTTCAAAGAAGAACATTTGAGAGCTGGATAGACTTAGGACAAAGCTGATCATCAGCCGATCGCTTCTAGTCCCAAACAACAACCACAAAAATAGATATTTGAAAAATGAAATCTATAAAGAAACTGATCTCTAAAACTACTTTACAATACTTTCATTTTGATTTTGATGTTTCGTTTTATTGTGAATATAAGTCATGTTCACTACAAAAATGGAAGAAATGTAGAAAATGTGAATGGACATTCACTTTAGGTGTTTCCAGTTTTTCATTATTATAAAACAATAGGGTCACATATCATTTTATGTACCATTTGGAATTTTATATAACTATCGATATTTTAGAATAAACTTGTAAAACTGCTGAGTCAAATGGTATGTGCATTTTAGATTGATAGGTATTTTCAAATTGGCTTCTAAACCCTCCAAAGCTAACTTTCATTATATTACCTTCCCTAGGTCCAGCCCCTAGTACCACCACACAGACTCCACCAGAACAAAATGCTCTACAAGTAAGAAATTGCTATTGCTTACATTATTTTATAAAAAAACACTGACATATCCTGAGGATATATCCAGGACATTTCACCATCTTGCAACAGAAAACATAATTCAATTTGAATGTTAGATCTGTGTCTAGAATTCTGTCTAAAACGAACATTAAAGCAAAAATCCCACCATCCTATTGTATTTAGAGTGAACCAACCTCCACAAACCATGAAAGAGTTAAGGCTGATTCATCACAACCAATCAGTAAACTTAATAAAAGTAGGACATGAATGTGGATGGAAACTGATAAGACAGTATGTGACACATTGTAGCAGCCACGGTTAGTGACCTAGATGACACCTACTCCCTCCTCCCCCTAAGAAAGCCTTGCTGAGGGCAGCTGTTTTTCTGCCGAGGTAAAGTCTCACTTTCCACCTTTCTTATGTGGTCATATGTCATAATTTTCAGCCCAGAGAAGTAAACAGATGTCTGACATGGACCCAGCAAATACTTTGGCTTTTGTTGATAGAGGGATGAAAATTACTTACACTGAAATCTCCTAACCCACTCCTCCTGCCACCATCACCTGCATCCGTTTTGAATGTGGATATGATATAAAATACTGTAGCCATTTTTGTGAACTTTAAGAGAAATAGCATGAAGAAAAGGCTAGAAGAATCGCAGAGAGGTCAGTCCCACTATTCTCCAGCATAAGTTTAAGGATGCATGGCAAAATATATACAGCACCTTTTTGTTTAAAATCCTATATTGCCTTGCTATTTGATGCTAAAGACATGCTTAATCATGTAGTTATTACATTAACAATGTAAATCTGATAAAGATATTTTTAAATTGAAATATGGTAAAGGTATTTTTAAAATTGAAATTAAAATGGAAGACATTTAAAATGGTCTCTTTTTTGAAAAAAAAAAAAGGTTTCAATAATTAGTAGATTACCTTTGTACAAGACTGCTTGTAGCTTTTGGTTAGAAAGTAATGTGATTAAAAGAAGAGGCTGAACTTTAGAATCTGACATACCTACACAAACATTCCATTTTTGCCATTTACTAGCTTTTGTGCTGGGAAGGGAACCTGGTTTCTTAATTTATAATTAAACATAATCAGAAGAATCATATAGGCTTGTTCTGATGATATGTGATGATCACATAGTAGATAATCAACACATGTTGGTTCTTCTCTCATTTCATTCAAAATTTATATTTTTTATGGAAAAGGCAGCCTTGGTCTACCTCCCAGGAAACAATAGAATTTTCACATTCTTCACTCTGTTTTATGGCAAAGAAGAAAATAAGCTGATAAAGGACTTTTAAAATCTGAACGATAGATTTCAGGGTGTGGAGTAGGCAGAACACTGATTCAAATCAGCCCTTAGACTTTCTAGAGATACAGCCCCACAAACTGAAAATGGATGGTCATCATGAAGACTCATGAGATTCTGCAAGATCCTGGCCTAGAGGCTACAACTAGGTTCACTCTATTATACTTAGTAATGGAGAAAGAAAAAAAAAAAAAAAACTCGGTAGAAATAGCTAATTCTCTGCCAGCTTGTACTCCATGGTAATGACTATTAACTAAGATTCTTTTAAGAATAACATAGAATTTGTTTTTTTAAAAAAATGCAGGAATAATCATTCACATTACTAATTCCAGAGTCATTTAAGGTTGGCAGTTGCTCTGGTTTATTCAAAATTTTTAAAACGCAAGAATAATCATTCACATTACTAACTCCAGAGTTATTCAAGGTTGGTGGCTGCTCTGGTTTATTCAAAATAAAAGTACGATTTTCTACTTGCTTCGCATTTAAGAACCATGTTTGTGGAATTTGTTTGTTTGTTTGTGTATTAATAAGGTTATACTTACCAAAATATAATTGGAAATATATAATCAGAAAAGATTCTATTAAAATGTTTCTTCAAGTGTGTTCTAAGGAACATCAATCCCTCAGTGTGCTTTGGAAAATTTTCTTGTGATTAAATGAGCTTGAGAAATCACTTTATAATATATGTTTCTCTTAAAGATTTTAAATAATACAGTAATACATTATAGGGTTTGAGAAGCTTCATATTTATAGAAACTGTTTAACATTTAGCTTAATCCAAAGCCTAGAATTGTTCCAAATGTCTTTGACCAGGAAAGGTTGTTCTCCTAGTAATATCTATTAACCTCCTACACCGAGCACATTGTTTGAAACACATTTTGGAAACTGCTATAGAGTTTGGTGGTCATATATTATAATGGTGGCAATACCTATAAAAGCAGAGTAATGTGAAACATATTCAGGTGTCCATTCAGTCTGTCTATGAAGCCAGATGGACAATCAGCTGACATAAATGGGTTACATGCAACCAGACTAAAAGCAGAGGGGTGTTAAGATGGTTTTCTTTTCAGTCCTAGATTTGTACCCTATTGTCTTTACTATGTTACTTGGGACAAAAATGTTAGCATACACATATAAGTATATACTTCTACGCAAGCAATGGAAGTATCCAGAAAACAGTCAACACTATATTTGTTCAACCATTTTTAAAAACATTCTCTCTGCAAGGCATGCTGCTGATAAAAGAATAGAATATGTTTGGCTTCTGTGATGTCGAGTCCAGTGTGGAAGAAGGGAGTGGTAAAAGATTTCCCAAAACATGTTTCTCCTGAAATGTAACACCCTGATACCATTTGGCTCTGTGTCCTCACCCAAATCTTATCTCAAATTGTAATTCTCCTGTGTCCAGGAAAGGACCTACTGGGAGGTGGGTGGATCATGGGGGCAGTTTCCCCCATGCTGTTCTCATAATAGTGAGGCAGTTCTCGTGAGATCTGCTGGTTTTAAAAGTGGCAGTTTACCCTGGGCTCGCTCTCTCTCCTGCCTTGTGAAGAAGGTGCCCGCTTCCTTCACCTTCTGCCATGATTTAAGTTTCCTAAGGCCAGCCATGAAGAACTGTGAGTCAATTAAACCTTTTTTGTTTATAAATAACCCAGGCTCTGGTAGTATCTTTATAGCAGTGTGAAAACAAACTAATACACACCCTCTCAAATGAAGAATCCTCCCAAAGATGGAAACTTCAGCATAATCTGAAGTTACCATTTGTGAAGATGTGATGTCAATTTTTCTTTGAAATTTATATTTTCATATGATATTTACAGTGTGAGACTTGGTGAGGGAAGATAATATATGTAGAGATTTTACCCAAATGGAAATTGTGAAACGAATTTTAGTATGGAAAGCCAGCTATAATATTGTTTGACATAATAGTCTTATTTTACTATTTTATATTCTATAACAATCATATGTGGATTACAGAATATGGGTCAAAAAGCAGGCTAAATAGTGAGAAAAACTTCTTTTTTTTAAAGAAAGGATGATTATTTCACGGGAGTTTGTAATCTAATTAAAAAGACAAGATGTATGCCCATAAAACAGGTAACAACACAAGGGAGATATGATTAAGTACCATGAAAAATGATGAGTGATAAAAGTAGCAGGTGCTATAAGAGGATTAGAGAAGAAGAAATCGAGTTTCACTATTTTCATGGATATAAAATAACCTAAATTAAAAAATCAACTTGATTTAAGTGGATTTAGCTTGTCATTTCAATTTTGCATGTTCAAGGCTTCATGTAATTGGGACTCTTCTCATTGTTTTCCCAGCTTGCTCACCAGGTAGCCAGTGAGAGAACAGAACAGGCAGTTCTGTCCTTGCCATCTGCCATAACTCCCATTGCAAATCGGGTGACTGTGTGTGTGTGTGGTGTGTATACACACACACACATATGCTACCTGATATGTATTTGCATTTGGGACTGAATATTTTGAGGTTCTCAGATTCAAGGAACTGTGAAAATACCGGGTATCATTATCTAAACTTTCAGTCTGAGGTTTAGTCATCCCTGAACAATCACAGCTCAGCACTGAAAGTAAAGATGTATCTACATAAGCACAAATTGCAACAATAACATTTTGCATTTCTAAAACATCTTCCATTGAAATAGCTCATTCTCAGTGCTGTTTACAAGCATTAATTTAGCCTCACAAGGGAAAGATAATTTGCAAGAAATAGGTTAAGGGTCTGATTTGAGACAGCACAGTTCCTGAAGTCAGTATAAAATACAGGCATTCTCACTCCTTGTCTAGTGACTTGGTGCAAGCCAACCCTTCTTCAATTCCTTTTAAAATTTTGTTTTCAAATGCCAATGAACACACAATAATAATAAATTATAACATGTCATTAGCATAGATACAAAAAATAATGCAGAGAATCTTTTATTATTATCATTATTATACTTTAAGTTCTAGGGTACATGTGCACAATGTGCAGGTCTGTTACATATGTATACTTGTGCCATGTCGGTGTGCTGCACCCATCAACTCGTCAGCACCCATCAACTCGTCATTTACATCAGGTATAACTCCCAATGCCATCCCTTCCCCTCCCCCCTCCCCATAATAGGTCCCGGTGTGTGATGTTCCCCTTTCCGAGTCCAAGTGATCTCATTGTTCAATTCCCACCTATGAGTGAGAACATGTGGTGTTTGGTTTTCTGTTCCTGCGATAGTTTGCTGAGAATGATGGTTTCCAGCTGCATCCATGTCCCTACAAAGGACACAAACTCATCCTTTTTTATGGCTGCATAGTATTCCATGGTGTATATGTGCCACATTTTCTTAATCCAGTCTGTCACTGATGGACATTTGGGTTGATTCCAAGTCTTTGCTATTGTGAATAGTGCCACAATAAACATACGTGTGCATGTGTCTTTATAGCAGCATGATTTATAATCCTTTGGGCATATACCCAGTAATGAGATGGCTGTGTCAAATGGTATTTCTAGTTCTAGATCCTTGAGGAATCGCCACTGTTTTCCATAATGGTTGAACTAGTTTACAATCCCACCAACAATGTAAAAGTGTTCCTATTTCTCCACATCCTCTCCAGCACCTGTTGTTTCCTGACTTTTTAATGATTGCCATTCTAACGGGTGTGAGATGATATGACTTTGTCTATGTTATTACTATCATTTACAAGCTTTTCTCAGGCCTGGTAAAGTTTTTTCCTGTGTGCCTGGAACCACTGATAATGAAAATCATTATAATGAAGAGAATAATATTCAAATGTGAGAAAATGTTCAATGAGAAGATGAAAGAAAACATGAGGAAGTTCTGAGCCCCTCACAGGTAGACTTGCTTCATGGAAGTCTGTTCTCCAGTTTCTTAATCAAAGTAGTAGCTCATCAACAACTGGTAGAATAGAATAGGAGCAACAATGCTGGGTCAGACCATCAGAAATTGGATAGTAGTCCTCCACCAATACCACTGTCCCTATTGCAGCCCAAGGGAATTAAACATTAGAATGTGCCGGGGCAAAAAAAGTATAGGTCGAGGAGGAGGAACAGCACAGAGGGACTATGACGATTATCCTTAGCACTTGCAGAACTTCATTATTCACTTTTTTGCTCAATAAAATATAAATAATTATTATGTATTTTCCATATCAAGTTGCAATGCTAAATGTAGAGATAAAAAATCCTCAAAAAGGCACAACATATATAAGCCAGAAAGAAACAATAAGAATGGTGTAAGTTGATTAATTCTTTCAATACATTTGGAGCATCTACAACAGGAATGGCCAGAAATTCTCAAAAGTGTTGATGCTTTGGAAGGCACAATGGGGAACTCTAGAATTTAGCTGGGATGGCTTTTGATTGTCACAGTAACTGAAGGAACCCTTGGCATTCATTGGGCAGTATCCAGGGGCACTAGATACACTGCAATATTCAGGACAGTCTCACCAATAAATAACTCTCCCAACTCCTGCATGACTTTCAACGATCTCACTGCATGTTTATTCATGGGGGTGAGAAGCCAATTTATAATTGCTTGAGGTTAGAAGCTCTCTCCATGTACTAGATATTATACAAAGAATTATTTACACAGTTTTAATACATACTGAGTTCTCTGAGTGCAAGTCTCATATTAATCAGAACATATTTAACATAGTTTGATTCAGAATTTACCAACATGTGGTCACAATTTTAGAAAATCACATAATGAGTGGCTATGCCATTGCTCTTGAATCACTGAAACAACATGCCGCACCCTTCTGCATGTGTACTGGCCGTGTCCAGGTGATGCCACGCATACTTGTATGCATCTTCCTACTTTATCACATCATTCTTTGAAGTTATGCCTTAGTATTTACGTATTGAATATTTAATACTTTATTATAATTAATTTCCATAATTTCTTCTATTCTAGTTAACCATGATACTGACTTTAAAAAAATTACATGTGTGGCTAAGTTTATCATATATTAATCTCAACTCAGAACAGTAAAGGTATATTACATATTAGTTTTTATAAACAATATCACATATTGTTATAAACAGTACTGTACATTATTTGTTATAAATAATAGAGTATATGTGATGGTTAATATTAAGTGTCAACTTGATTGGATTGAAGGATGCCTAGAAGTCTAGTAAAGTATCATTTCTGGGTGTGTCTGTGAGGGTGTAGCCAGGGATTAACATTTAATTCAATTGACTGAGAGAGGAAGACATACCCTCAATGTGTGTGGCCACCATCCAATCGGCTGCCAGTGAAGCTAGAATAAAGCTAGCGGAAGAAGGGGGATAAGCTGCCTTGCTGAGTCTTCTAGCTTTCATTTTTCCCCTGCGCTAGATGCTTTCTGTCCTTCAACATCAGACTCTGGGTTCTTTGGCCTTGGATTTACACCAGCAGTTTGCTGGTTGGCTCTAGGGCCTTTGGCCACAGACTGAAGGCTGCACTGTCAGCTCTCCTACTTTTGAAGCTTTTGGACTTGGACTGAACCACTACTGGCTTCTTCTTTGCTTGAAGACAGCCTATCATGGGGTTTCACCTTGAGATGGTGTGAGTCCATTTTCCTTAATAAATTCCCTTTCATATATACATATATCCTATTAGTTCTGTCCCTCTGGAGAACCCTAATACAGTACTCTATTATTAAAAAGTAAATGTGCCTCCGCTAGGTAGTACAGATAACAGTAATGGTGAGGACAGGAAATAGAGTGGTTAAAAAGCAAGTGTCAAGTCAATGGGCACAGAAATAAGCCTAAAATTACAACGAGTACTAAGCCTTACGAAGGAAAAGAAGATCATGAATTGAAAAGAGAATAGCAGAAGAGAACTTAAATTGAATAGTCGAGGTTCAGAAAAGGCTTCTCTAAACAAAGATAAAGAGCAACAAGATGTCTATAAGTTGTCAAATGAAGAAAAGGGGGCTGTACTGTGAGTAGAAGGATGAGCATGTATGAATAAATGTATGGTCACAATGGGCTACAAGAGAGGAGAAGGGGTTTAATCAGTTTGATCAGAAAATACAGGACAAAGCAGCTTTTCCACATCCCACATTCTTTTGTGCATCATTCCTCCATCTTCCTAAGCACATTTTGCTTTAAAAGCAATTCAGATCTCTCCTCAGAATCTATTCAATGGACCCCAAATTTCTCCTGAGAGAAGAAGAAATATAAAGCGTCACTAGAATGTACATCACCTTGCTTAAATGCCTTGAGATAGATTAACGTATTCCAATATTTTCTCTAGGTAAATGCTATCTGAATTGGAAAATTGGGATTTTTACTCTGTACTCTGCATTTAGCATCGTCTTGCCTAAATGTTAAAGCAAATGACTTCTTGCCTAAGGGTTTGAAAATAACAAAGCCAAGCAGTATGCATCCATGGCTCCCCTTGGCTCATTCGATCAAAAAAAAATTAAGTAGTGCTGTTTTCATAACTACCATTGTGGGGACACTTCAGTGTTGAGAGAACAAGAAGCTAATTCCTATTCTCCTAATGTGATGCAGTGGAGAAAATTCAGAGGAGGATTTGTCTCATAAACTGCAAATATGCAGGGGGTGACTCCAATCAAACACCACAAGACTTCTTTATAAGTGTTTACATGAAAGGAAACCATCCATTTCTTGAGGCCAGTTATCTCTCCATTATGCAATCTGTCACCCACTTGGGGTAGAGACATGGGAAAAGCGCAGTTGATTGAAAACCTGTCCAACAATCTCCTTCCTAACTGTGGCTTACGTCAGAAAAACTGGGAGGTGCGCAAACTCGCAAGCTCTCATATGATAGCATTTTCCTCTCCTTCTACACTTTTATTTTTAACAAAACAAGGAGGAAATGCATTCTTATTTGAGTCTGGGTTGAACAGAATCTTTAGCCTAAGATTTGACTGGCTATGACATCACTGACAGATAGGCTAATTGGGATGGGGCGGAGGCTGTGCCCTCTATCTTCCTTTCATTAGTCAGTGGAGAACATTCATTTTCTTCTAACATATCAGAAAAACAATAATTCAAATCTTATTTGGAAAGGCTGGAAATTTTTGCTCAAAAAATTAATCCTATAATACATGGAATTGCTATCATACTTTCCAATTTGAGGAGAAGCTTTACGGTTAACTTTAAAACGTAATGGTTTTGAGTTGATAGGTCTTGGGAAATTTTTGACTGTAATTCCAAGTAATGAATGTGCTTTAAAAATATTCAAGAATAAATAATAATTAAAATATTTGTTTTAATAAAATCTCCATAAGATGTAGTCTCTTTTATTTCGGAAATTGTATTGCCTTGTGTTTAGTATTTGTGAAATGAGAAGTATAAACTCCAAAGTTCTAGTGTATAATCCCAATATGGGATCCAATCATATTGATAAACTAATACATAGATGCCCGCAGACTAGAAAAACAAATTACACTAAACTTTGAGGTACTATAATCTCCCTTAGATTGAATGTAAATATAGGTATGCAAATCTATTTGTGACAGATGAGGGTCACACTGCTGCTGCTTAGAAAGCTCCTTGGCTGCAAAGCTTCTATTTCCTATGCAGAACCTTGATATTGTTTGTAAATTCCAAACTGAAATGTTCCTAGACTCCATGGCTTAGTTAGGAATTCTACATTTGTATCCCAGATATTATACATGGCAACATGAAAGTTAGAGTCTGTGATTAAGATGTGGATTATGTTGCTGGGTGCGGTGGCTCATGCCTGCAATCCCAGCACTTTGGGAGGCCGAGGTGGGTGGATCACCTGAGGTCAGGAGTTCGAGACTAGCCTGATCAACATGGTGAAAACATGTCTCTACTAAAAATACAAAATTAGCCGGGCATGGTGGCATGTGCCTATAATCCCAGCTACTTGGGAGGCTGAGGGAGGAGAATTGCTTGAACCTGGAAGGCGGAGGTTGCAGTGAGCTGAGATTGTGCCACTGCACTCCAGCCTGGACAATAAGAGTGAAACCTCATCTCAAAAAAAAAAAAAAAAAATGTGGATTATGTGGTCTACAAGCTAGATAGTGAATAAAACTCAAGAGTGATGAGAGAGAATCCATTCTTCCTGTTAGCAGGACCCCGAAATCCCACTGGCCTCCTATAAACACCCACCTAGAACATTCTTTGGGAGAGACAGAGAAGAAATTAGGTCCTCTATCTACTCTGCCTCCTGATTTATGTTTCACCATCTATGAATCTGATATTAGAGAAACCTTGGTAATACCATTACTATGAGTCCAAATGTTTCATACCTATTATTTCATTAACCTATAGAGGTCTTGGTATCTCACACTGTAAATGTACATTTTTCTACAGAGATTGTCCTAATGTTCAGATATTAGGGTTTGGTTCATCACCCCAAGAGCAGTTAAACTAAAATGCTCTATAATATGGCAGATTCATTTGACCATTCCATTCCAGGCCTTAGATTGGAAATCTCCTCACTAACTCTGGCTAAATGGAGATCAACCTCTGCCCCAGTGTATTCAGCTAATCACATATTTATGCACTCATACATACATCTGGTCAATTCAAATATTTGAAGTGGGACCCACGTTCAAGGCTCATCAATACACCTAACTGTATCCTTTGAGAGACCCTGTTAATTCACGTGTTCCCACTTTGTTCTTCATTTTATGATTCCAGGAACTTTCCGCACTAGCTCCAGGCAGTTACGTCTGAGGTGCCTGCAATGTAATCATATCCTTAAGGCTAAATAAAATTGAAAAGCATCTGCTTAAAATTCTCTGAAATGTCACGAAAATGCCTATACAATTCACTTCCGAAAATGAATATGATAAAATCCATTGTTACTGCGTACTGCAATCCACTGAAGCGCCATCTCTTTGGTCACATTCTATTCTGAATTTTAACACAAAGCACACAATTTTGCTTTAGATTGACATATTTTTACAATCTTCAGATCAATCTGATACATAGTAAAGACTTTAATAGTGCTTAGGGACCCTTCCTACAAGTATTAACCTTACGGAGTCTGGACAATGATGGGACACAGTTTTAAAGTAAAAATCTTGCTCAGTGCCTCAAATTTGCCGAAGTCTGTCGAGATCAGTCAAAAAGACTGATGAAATTTCTCTATCTGCTGGGATGCTTCAGCTAGAAAAAGTAACATTTACTCATATTCCAATATGTGTTTTTCTTTAGTATTTAATGTTTCAAAAAGAAAGAAGAAAAAGCCTCAGTAAATTCCTGTGGTACTTGCTTAAACTGACATATATGCAGTTGCGGTTAATATATTTTTGACAAAACATGATTTTAAAAATCATCAGTTAACCCCTTTTAGAGTACAAAGTATTCTTTGATTATTCAGCCATTGAAATAAGTGCAAAAAATATAGGATGACCCTCATAGTCATGTTAAACAAGATTCATCAACTCCTAAATGAGAATCATAAGCTTCTACAGGATGTCCATTTCAGAGGATAGCATGGGTTGTTGTTGTAGAATTGATGGATCCCTATCTAGGGACCAATTTTATTCAATATTTTCAGTGATCACCCTGGGAAATCAAGAAAGAACCTTGAAGAAGTTATTAAGTACATTCTGAGGTCCTGAAATACTATCTCTGTTCAACAGATGGTAAATGCATTCAGAGGTCCTAGTTGTAGTCATTGAGGGATTGCTGTATGCCAATCATTCTGCTCCAGGAGCAACCGCACTGTTAAGATATGCAGGAGATCATGAGCCTCCACTCAACCTGCACAAATATCCGGACTGACAGTCAGCCTAGAGGCAGGTAGATTGCAGGAAATCTAGCGAAAGAGAAACCCTCTGAGGGCACCACATTAAAAACAATTCCGAATTCAGCTTGAGTCTAAAGACAGCATTATTAGAAAAATCAAATAAAGTAATTCACACATTTTAAGGATACAGTCGGGCATCATGGATCATTAATTTACAAATATGCAGTTTGGCAACATTTTACAATTTACATTATAATCATGCTACCTTAATTAACTGTATAACAACTAGATCACATCTCAATTCCGGAACACATTTATTAGCATCACTTTTTCAGAGAACTGAGATCAATAGTAATGAGTTCTCACCATAGAAATTCCCAAAAACATCAAAGCTCTCATTCCTAAACTTCAACCTAGCTTCTAAACAAAGGACAAAGGGTGTGGTGGTGGTGGTGGTCAGTCAGAGGCAGGAAAATCAAATATCAGCAATGAGAAGTGGGAAGATGTGTAAAGGAAGAATGAAGGTGGGTAACAAGTCTCTTGAAAAGAAACAGTAACGAAGAGTAACTCTTTTAGAAACAATAAATTGGTGGACTTTTTGCTTGTGTTTGTCAGCTTGTTTAGCAAAAGCGGGATGTGTGAAGTGAAAGAAAAATGAAGCCAGGACAAAGGAACATACGTTAATCTACTCCTCTTTTCCAGCTATTTTAAACCCCTTTATCCACACAAAGTCTGGTGGAAGGTACTTCAGGGAAGATGAATAATACCATCTAGTGAGACAATATGTTACAATTTATGTGATTTAGTTAAAGACCACACCTTGAGAAGAGTTTATAGGAGGAGACAGACTTTGAAATCAACTTTTACACATGCCTCTCTGCTGATGCCATGCCATGCTTCCTCTTGATAGCC
This sequence comes from Mandrillus leucophaeus, assembly GCF_000951045.1. NCBI lineage: Eukaryota > Metazoa > Chordata > Mammalia > Primates > Cercopithecidae > Mandrillus > Mandrillus leucophaeus. The sequence continues at coordinate 2,637,352 of NW_012103166.1, read as the reverse complement.
CGAGTAATAGCAACAATTGTTATTGGCATTCATCACTAGCAGATCAAACCAAGTGCTGAGGGCTGGAATTCCTTTTCTAAGCTTTCTCCTTATGCCCAGTCCCACCCTTTGCAAGAGCCACCAAGTCATCACCAATAAACACCTGGGATCTTCAGAAATGTATTGGAAAATCATTGATCTAATCTACTCCAATTCAATGTCACCTATTCTAATCAAGAAGGTGACGTGATCTGCACTTACATTTAGTAAGCAGAGGGCTAGGATTTACAGTCAGATCTTCAAATGATTACTTCAATGTTCTTTCACACACCTCAAATTAGATGGGATTAGAACCAAGTGCAGTTAGATGCTGCCTTTGGATAGAATGTGTGGTGGCACTGAGAACTGAAGCAGGGAGGTGGCTTTGACTTTATATATTCTCCATGTTAGGAGATCAATGAGTTGGAAAATATTAAAAATTGGCCTAAGTTTATGCAGTGAATAAATTGGTGGCAGATTGGCTCTGAAGTTCATATTTGAACCACTATACTATGAGTGCGAAATTACATATTTAGTTTAATTCTTAATTTGGTAAATTTACTTAATTTTTTGATAGCAACATTTAAATTTTAAAGATTACTATTATCCACCTATATTTTATAAATTGCCTATTCATATTTTACTGTTTTTTTTATTATGGGATTTCTAACTGTATATTAATATTCAAATATTTTATTTTTATTCTGAAGGATTTGCTAATTTTATGAACATGGATTTTTGTTTCCATTAGGACCTTTCTCTAAATAAAAAATTTAATATTTTGGAAATATTTTCATGTCATGAAAGTCAATACCTTTCATACTTTTATTTTTTAATTCCTATTTTATTTGAAATTTATTTGCCATAAAAAAGGAAAGTAACTTATTTGAAAGGATCACTGAACAATTCTTGAATAACTTGCTTAGTTTTAATAATCTTTTTTCTTATTCATTTGTAATGCCACCTGTATCAAATAATTCATCCTTACACATCACAGAATCTGTTAATAGATGAGCTATATTTCTTTCTCAATGGCCTAGCTATAGATTTTTATGCCAGACTACAGTGCTATTATATATATTACTATTACTACTACAACTACTACCAACAATATTTTTGTTATTGTTGTTGTTATTTTGTAAGGAATTACAGAATAATGAGGTTAAGAACATGAACCCTGGAGTCAAGAATGCCTGTGTTCATACAGGCGTCAACAGGTCGGAATTTATTAGTTATGTAATTTTGGGCAAATCAGAGAATGCCCACTTTCCTTGACTGCAAATGGGGATTAATGATGGTACAATTGGCCCTGCGTATCAGCAGTTCCACCTCCACAGATTCAGACAAATGCAACTGAAAATTTTCAGAAAAAAAACACAATGAAAATAATACAAGTAAATAATACAATATAATGACAGTTGACAAACATTTACATTGTATTAGGTATCATAAGTAATCTAGAGATGTTTTAAATTATATGGAAGGATGTACATAGATTTTATGCAAATAAAACACGATTTTATATAAGGAATTTGAGTACCCACAGATTTTAGACTGGGGGTGAGAGGTTCTGGAATCAATCCCCAAGGAAACGGAGGGACAGGACAACTGTATCTATATCATAGAATTTTGGTGAGGAATGAGTGAGTTAATATACCTAGAGCATAGGAGGTTACCGATTACATGTTAAGTACTACGCAATTGTTATGTTATTTCATTACTCCAAACCATTAATTTAATTAACTTTAGAATAATTATGAAAAGTTCCAGAAACTATTTGTGAATTTGGTTGGAAAAGGAGTAATATTTGTAAATTAAGTTGGAAAGAGCTGATATATTTATAATATTGATGAAATAATGGTATGGCAACAGTTATAAAAATGAAAAGACATGTCATCCACTATGTCTTGTAATTCTTTTTTTTTTTTGAGATGGAGTCTTGCTCTGTCCGCCAGGCTGCAGGCTGGAGTGCAACGGCACCATCTTGGCTCACTGCAACTTCCGCCTCCTGGGTTCAAGTGATTCTCCGGACTCAGCCTCCGGAGTAGCTGGGACTATAGGCACGTGCCACCATGCCCAGCTAATTTTTGTATTTTTAGTAGAGATAGGGTTTCACCATGTTGTCCAGGATGGTCTCAATCTCTTGACCTCATGATCTACCCACCTTGGCCTAATGAAGTGCTGGGAAAATTTTCTCATAGAAATTATGGAATTCTATTTAAAGTCCGTTGCCATATTCAAAGATATATTTTATTTTTCTTTGTATTTTTTATCTTTTTTTTTGTTATGTGGAGAAATTATTGATTTTTTTCCCCAACATCTTTGTGGTAAAATACACATATAAAGTTCACCATCCTAACCAGTTTTAAGTGTACTATTCAGTAGTAGTAAATATATATTAATAATGTTGTACAATCATCACCACCATCCATCTCCACAAACCTTTTCATCTTGTAAAACTGAAAATATTGATTTTTAAATATTTAACTGATAAAAGTCAAACATCTAAACATTTTTATGATGAGTTCAAGTGATGCCTTGGTGTTGCTGTTATTGTTGTAGATATTCTTAGATCAGCTTTTAGATAAATAAAAATAATTTTTGTCTCTTTCTTTCCAGTTCACTAAACTTCATGCCTTACTTCATTTCCTGAAATACACCAAACAAAAAGTTTCTCATAGCAGCCATCTGCAGCTTGTTTCTCATTTAATAAAATTGCTCCTAGGTTCTCATTTTAAATAGCAATGTTATCTATTGATTTTCTTTAACCCATAAGATTTTAACAATAACATAGTTTAAATGGCATCAAACATCCTTTTGGAGATTTGTTGAGGTGAACATACAGATTTTATTATTTGACTGAATAATTATATAAGACAATTATCTGTATTAAATTATGCATGCCTAGAATAAGCTCATCTTTAATAATACACATTATATTTATGTATTGATGAAATTGATTTGTTCTTTTATTTAAGAGTTTTGTGTCTCTGTGGTATTCTTCTTTGTCTATTTACTTGCTATTTTATTTACTTTAATTGACAAATACAAATTGCATATAATTATCATGTACAACAAGATGCTTTGAAATATGTATATGTGCTGGAATGGCTAAATCAAATTTATCAGCATAAGCCTATTTCACATACTGGTCAGTTTTTGTAGTGAGAACATTTAAAATGTACTGTCTTAGTAATTTCAAGATTACAATGCATTTTTATTAACTGTAGTCATCATATTGTATGATAAACTTCTGGAAATCATTCCTCTTACCTTACTGACATCTTGTATCTTTTGATGCATTTCTCCCCAGCTCTCCTACCTGCAACCACAGCCCCTCGTAATAGCCATTCTCCTCTCTGCTTCTTCGAGCTTAACATTCTAAGATTCCACATATAACTGAAATCAGGCAGGAAAGTTTCGGTATTATGGTTACGTAGGTTCATTACAGTAGGTTAGGGGGTCTTTGATTTTTCTAAAATTTTATTTTTCTGGGCTTAAAAAATGTTAATATGAGAATTAACTTCACTTTTGCATTTTCATGTAATCTGCCTATAAAACCATGCAGGGCAAGAGCCTTTTAAAGGATAATTCTGTGGTACTTTATTTTCTATTTTTCAATAGGTATTAATTCAATGTTTAAATTTTTATAATTATATTTTTCCAAGAAACTTATTCGACGTGTCAAGATTTTCAAATGCATCAAAATGGCCTTCACAAAGTAATTTAATGTAGTTTTTAATCTCCATATCAATAATTATAGTCCCTTTATTATTCATGATTTTGCATATTTTATTTTCTATTTTTTATTGAAATTGCCAGACATGTCTATTATTGCTGATTTTATCCAAGGATTTTCTCTACTCCTTCTGTTTTCAGTTAATTAATTTCTGCTGCCATTTTGCTCTTTCTTTCTATTTTTCTCTTTGTATTCAAAATGTATAAATGATTTTAATGAATATGCGATTTAATGCATTTTTATAAAAATAACTTTACCCAGTTATTTAATTGAATTTGGTTTTATAAATGAATAAAAAATTTTTTAAATATGTTAAATTCTAATATTTACATTGAATATAAATTATAATTTCTAGTTCATTTAGTTTTTAATAAGTCACATGGGATTCAAAATGTTTCACAAATAAGTTTCAAAAGACTTACATAGTAGGTGTTACCAGTAAATCTGAAGAAGTCACTCCACAAAATCGCCAAAAATAGTCTTCTGATACCTATTCAGCTGCCATCTTGTTTTTAAAAAGTATTTTAAAGATCCTATGAACTTTACTTGTGACTTAGTACTCTGTACAATAAATATCAAAATAATATTCACATATTGTATATTAGAATATCATAATTAAATGAAATATCAGAAAATTAGAATATCTACATCTAAAATCCCAAAAGTAATAGGACTTTAGTACTCACCTCAATTCCTTAGTTTTTCAGATGAAGAAACTGTGGCTTAAATAACTAAAGAGGTTAACCATTCATTCATTCATCCAGCTGTATTCCATGAGGGAAGTGTATCACACACCATGTTGAAATTGGGGCAGGAAGAATGTGGGAAGAATGATGAGCACATGACTGCTGAATTCTAGGAATGTGGTGAGTCTCGTATAACCATATGCACTCATCATCCTGTTTCATTTTCTTCATTTAGCTGCAAATAATCTTATTTGCTTACTTGACTATCCCACTACCTTTTATGGTGAGATGCACAGAGAAAATAAGGGCTTTGTTTACTACCCAATGTACAGAACAGCTCCTAGTGTATAACAAGAGCTCAATGAATGTTTGCTCAGTTAATCAACAAAGGGATTGATTGGGCCTGGAGGGTACATGGAAGTCAGTGGTACTATTGAAGTGCGTCTTAGACAACACATTTCTCACCAGAACAGGCGGCAAACATACGGACTTCAAAACTAAGATGACAGAGCAGGCCCTGCCAGTGGAATGGCACCTCTTCATAATGTCTATAGTTTAAGGGGCGTAGGAAAGAGTCGGGAGAAAAAGACACAAGAAAGAGAAGGGGCCTCACATATCAAACCTGAGAGTGCTGACTTTAACCTCCTATCTTTTCAGAGATTTTTCTCTTTTTTAGAGAAGGCAGGATAGATGGGTTTTAGAAAGATCACTTTGGCAGCTGTTTTGAGAATAAATTGGGGGGAGATTATAAGGTCACATTGACGGTTGCCAGTGGAGTTGCAGCTGAAATATTTTTTCCACTGTACATCATCTCATCTCCTAGGAGCAAATTCCTTTTTGATTTAGATTGAAAAAGAGAGACAGACATTCGTTTGGTCAATTAAGGGCCTAATTTTGTAGGATTCCTGGAGGTTTATCTATCAGATAGTTTAGAAAGGTAAAAGGAAATCGCTGTAACTAATAGGTGTCAGTGCTTAGATCCCAGATGTTTAGCGTCTTCAAAGATAAAAGGCTTGTTAACAGTAAGGATAGAAGCTGCAGATAACAGATGGATCAGCCCTGTTGTCTCTGCATGGCACTTTTTTCCAAGTTTTCTTTTTTTTTTTAAATCTTACTTTGTTAAAATAGTTATATTTACTTTTCAAAAAAAAGAAAGTATTTACTTTTGAAAAATATAAACTGGCTATTAGCAATTGAAATAATTTTTGTGTGTAGGCCTTTGTTCATTTGGAAGGAGTTTTGGGTGGGGAGATCAACAGATATCTTCCTAATACACAACAAAAATACATAACCCATTGAAGGGGAGATAGTGTCTATATAAGCCTCTGCTTTAATTCGTTTTTAATTTACACCCATCCTCATTTTAGAAGATTTACAAAGCTTTATATGACAATTAGTTTGGGTAACTAAAAAATAATCAATAGTCATTCCATTTTCTATTGCAGTTATAAATTTATTCTGAGAACATATCAACATTTATATAAAGCAGAAAATATGACACAAAATGAACCTCTATCAATCCTATTTGAGCGTCTTCCAAATTTTCTTTTTTCATGTTGACAGTTAAAATTCAGCCAAATGGAGTACCTGAGCTTCATTGAAATCAGTTTAGAGTTTATTTTTTTAAAATAGCATTATAGAATTTATTCAATAATAATTATTTAACATACTGGTGTTCTAAGAAAAAGAACATTGGATTTCTGTGTTACATATACTGGTAACTTGTGGGAGTCAATCACTTTTAGTAAGTAAAGGATATGTGAAACATAACCAAGGACAAAATAACTTCAATATTTTCATTAATGGATATCTTTAATTTCCTCAAATACTGATATTTTTAAATTTCACTATATCAGATTTTAAACTCATAAATAAACTTAGATATTGCATTACTTAATAGTTATCTGCTATTATATTTATCTACTTTACAAATAGATCATGAGCTTCTCGAGGGCAGAAGTTTTGTCCAATGTTTACCTAGCACTTAGTGCGATATCTTGGACACAGTTGGTACTTAGTAAAGTTTATGGACAAACAATTTCAGGTACATCATATGTAAGCAATTTCATTCTATTACAGCATCTTAGCACCAGAAGAAACCATCAAAATTATCTAGTCTAACTCTACCATTTTACAGAAAAAGGAATACCTATTCAGAGAGGCAGGGTACCTATTTGATGAGCACAAAGCTCCCCAGGTCTCTCAACTCTTACTCCAATTTTTAGAGTTTAGAAAACTTGAGATTTCTGAGTATTAAATCTTTGATAACAGGAAATGAGCTTTAAGGTGTGCTATGATACATATAAATTCAATTCAATGTTCAGGCGTCAGAAACCAGGTACCAGGAGTCCAAATTAAGACATATAGAGCAGGCTGAACACTAACTCAGTGATACATGTTCTGCTTTTGAAAGTCTCCACTACCTTTCTGTAGAGGAACACCTTGGCTTCTGTGTCACATAGAAAGCATAGCCATATTGGAGAGTTAAGAACTATTATTCTGGATTTCTGATACAAAAATATCTATAATTTGTAAGTAAAATTCTCTAATGAGAACATCAAAAGGGTTACATAGAAAACAGGTGTTACTTGTGACAGAGACTGCTATTTACCAGTGTGTTCTGTCTTCTTCCTGGAACACAGCTGGCCCACATTTCCCAGTGTTCATGGCTTTGAGGCGTAACCATGTGATTTAGTAACCAGAAACGAGGTACAGCACTACCAAGATTTAGCATAAAACTGACCTCTGTTTGCTCATTCTGATATACAGATTCCTAGGGCAAACTTCTAAGTCACATGTTAAAGTTACCAGGAACATCAGTAGCCTCAGTTATGAGTGACTATGAGGATCAAGGGCTGCCTATTGACCAGAAACTCCCTTGAAGCATGGATGAGACACACAATGCCACGGTTTTCAGCCTCTTGTATGTTGCAGGGACATTTGTTCTAGGAATTAGTGTTACTTTTCTCTCAAATTTCTGTGATAGAGAAAAATACATCATTTCTATCAGCTAGAAAACATTCAACATCTGGACTATGGAGTGACAAAATGAGTATATTCTTCTACACTGACTTTCTTCACATTTGCTCTTAGATATATAAGCATCTACCATAGATAGTATTCATTTAACACCACCACCATAAGCTAATTAAGGTTCCATTTTGCCTCATCCCATAGGGCAATGGTTCTCTAATGTTGGTGTTTATCAGAATCACCTTGAAGGCTTATTAAGCCAGATTACTCATCCTTTTTCCAGAGTTTCTGATTTTACTGGCTTTGGATACAGTCTGATCATTTGAATTTGTAACAGATTCCAGATGATGCCCCTGCAGTCAGTCAAGGGACTACCCTTTGAGAAGCACAGCTATAGGGCTTCTAGATTACTCCAAAAAATGTGACCCAATAGTTTCACACACTAGCCATCTATAATAAGCTGTCGTCCTCTGGAAGTGGTACTATCTCTGTGGCAATACACCTGATGCAATTCTGAAAGGGAGACAATTGCAGGATCTAACTGCAACCACTTAGCTAATAAGGAGGTGTTTCTCACTGTCAAAATTGTCAAAAACACCGCTTGTGTTCTGATGGAGTGCAGCCTGTTTGGAGTTGGAAAAATTAGCTGACAGGTAAGTCAAGTCCTCCTTACGGAATTAAAGGTAAGGTTAAAGCTCATCTGAAGATGAGAAGAGGAAATGAGATGTTGAAGAAAAAAAAATATCTGTAGGCCACAGACCTGGAGAAATAAAACATCATTATTAAAGATTTACCAGAAGAAAAAACAGAATCTCACCCTGGCATGAGGGGAAGCAGCCAGCCAGTTCACCACCAGAAATTCATCAGAAGTTGTTGCAGAAAAAAAAAAAAAAAAAGTCAACTCTAGCCCAAAGAGAAAGGCTTCTCTCTGCTATAGCACAACTTTACCTTCCAGGTGCCACCAAGATCATTTACTTCAGATGGCAGCAACTTTCTAACTGCTCCAATTTGTTGATATTTTGTCTGCAAGACAGTGGCATCAGCCTGCAAGGGATGCTTCCAGCCATGCAGCTTGACCAGGCAGGGCATGTGCAGAGATAGACTGACAGCAAGATTCCTGTGCAGCAGCTATGTGATGAGGTGGAGTGGGACCTATGCAAGCAGGGAGCATGAAGTCAGTCTTCAAAGATCCACTGAAGCCAAACTTCAAATATAGTGACAGAGCTGTGGATTGCTGGGGGAAAAAACACTGACAGGCAGGCAAGTCTTGTTTACAAGGCTCTAAGAAAGAAGAGCCTTCAAAGCAGAGGCTTGGAGAGACATAGAATCTAAGAGGCAGACTTGAATAAACATTGACAGTGCTGTAAACAACCGATCGCATCTTTATTTGGAAAAGCAAGTAAAGGTTACACATCAGTCTCTAGTTGAATTAAAGGACAATAATTATTGTTAGCAACGTCCTCAAGGTAAAGGATCACAAACTGAAAATTTTAAAGGAAAATACTACTAAAGGAATATTGTATTAAAATGATACATATATTTAATGATAATTAGAGTCTATATTTATATAGTGCTTTGAAGTGTTTCAAATAATGTTATGTCAACCAATCTTCAAAAGGACCCTGTGAGGTAGGCACATTAGCCCTATTTTACAAATGAGACTGTTCTGGCATTAATATCCAAAATTTCCAACTTCACTAATTTCTTCTCACTTCAGAAGTCTTTATATCCTAACCCAAATAATATATCAAATCTAATCTGCAGTAAACAGCGTCTAAGAAAATCACATTTTGCAATTGCCCTCTGCAGTATAGCAAATATATTAAATAGATGCTTTCTTTCACAATGGCATTTGAAACTACTTTCTTAATATGAATGGAAAATTTTAGACAATTACTGGGATTCACGAAAGAAAAGAGTATCTGCTGGGCTGAATGCTACCTGGAAGACTGACCTTATTTATTCAAAAGATTATATATACACGCAAATACACACAAAATATTTTGAATAAGGTGTGTATATATGCATAGTAAATATATATATTTACTCAAGAGAGCTATATGTATACATAGTATATAAGTGTTATATACCATGTGTATGGTGTATATATATACACTGTGTACATATATGTATACATATAGTCACACATATACAGACACATATATGTGTGTATATATATACACACACAGATATATATACAGACACACACGTGTGTGTATAACTTTTCTCTCTCTCTCACAGTGTCAAATAGTCCCTCTCCTATAGCAGCTGGTATTAAAAGGTGAACCCTTGTATTAAAAACCTGCCTCTCCCCAGAGTTTTGCTCTGTAAATGTTGCCTGCCTTGTTTGTGGGGGCTATACAACTACACTGCACCAGCAGCAGCAGTACCATAGCCATCCCTATCCTCATTGTCATTATCATCATCATTCTATCCCACCTATTACATCTAATGGAGCTCATTTAAACCAGAGCAAACACCAGAGAAGGTGTGTTAGTTAACTCAGTACACAAAGGCTATTTAGAGCCATGAATGAAAAAATCCAGAAATACTGAAGATCTCTTAGAACCTTCATTAACGGATAATGGTTATAAAAATGGGGATACTTGGAAAGATGGATAGGCAATCCATATTTATCTTTACAAAATTACGTTCATATAAATGCTGCTCTTTATGTAGAAGCAGTGTCGCATAATGGTTAAGTCTGTTGATTCTTGAGCCAGACTACCTAGGTTGAAAACTCAGCTCTGCCACTTTAGCTGTGTTGCCTTAGACAGTTTAAACTGCCAGTACTTCATTTTCTTCACCTGTAACATACTAACAATAATAGTATAAGAAGAGGTGAATCAGTTTGATCCACTGTGTAAGTATTTGTATTAGTATTATTTTAAAACTGCTACAGCCATGGCTTGCAGAATCTTTCAATGGAGCTTAGCCTCCATGACTTTTGGATACCATGAAGCCTCTGTTCACAGTCTGTTACTCCATCCCCACCAACTGTTTTCCAAGTAGACTAGTGTTGTGCTATTAGAATTCTGAGCTGGTTTTGAGAGGCCAATATGATGAGACCATTCCTAAACATTTTTTTTTTTTCACTTGGGGATGAAGAGTGAATTTCTAAATAGAAATCAAAGGTGATAGGAAAATGATACTATCTGCTTTCATCTATGAAAAGACAAATTCTGGGGTCTTCATTTGTGTCAGAAATCATTTTTAAGATATCTCACTATATTACTACGTACTATAAAATGGTTTGGTACTCTGTTGTGGGACTTTTGGAGGAGCCTATTTACATGAGTAACTGAAAAGCTATATAGGAATAAATCTATCTCTAAAAAAAGATTTCCTTTAAAAAAGCTGATTATTTAAAAAATGAAGATTTCAGGGGCATCATTGTTAGGGGAAACAGCTGTAATTTTGATGATGAATGAAATGCTCTCTGACCCAACTCCATAAAATCATATTTGAATCTCTCAGGTGCTTGAGAGTTGTTGGCAGTTTGGGGAGGGGGGCACATTAATAAGAAATGAGTTTTAAAAAACTGAACAGAGGATACTGAAAGGTTAAGAGAGCATTTGGTATAATCACAAAACATAGCTCAAATTGCAGTAAAGAGTACTTAGCCTATTTCAACAAGGTGATCAATTATTGGAACATGTATGGTTTCAACACAACTCGGAGCAACTGAAGAGCTCTAAACACGGGAGACTTGGAAACCACTGATGGGAACAAGGCATAGGACAACATATGATAGTTAAGATCACTACAGGAGGGAGCACACACAGAGTATGTTCCATGACATTCCTTCTGCCGTGTTCAGAAACAAATCACTGAACTCTTTTTTCTATTGAGAAAAACTAAGCCACATAATTTTTAAGAATAATGATCTCCTTGAGTCATAATAATGAATTTGGAATATTATATAATATGAAATTTCTTAGTCCTATCTGCTCTGGGCATCTCCTGTTTTAGAAAGGAGGGATTTGAAAGAGATTAGAGGGATCCTAAATTTGGGTATAGAACCAAAGAAAACATTGTTTCTTATTATTATGGCTAACCTTTGAAAAAGCCATAAAGGTATAATGTATTCCATTAAAGCATTCATATTCTCACCTGCTCACTCCTTTTTTGGACAGCTATATACATTGCAGGGTGTTTAACTCAAATGAGCATAGGAGTAACTGGTAACGGGACTAGATGTATCTGTAGATAATTGTGTTACCCTCATGTGATTTTGATGCCATTGTTTAGTGATAGGCTTTAGTGTACCTTAGCAAGTGATGAGATCTTTGAAATTAGCATACTTTGGGTTATGAATTAAAATTTACATTGCTTTCAACGTATACAAGCACTATATAAAGAATACTGCCAAGCCTTGGATATATTTGAAGTACACTAAAAAATTGAGCACTGAAAATGACTTCTTATAACCTCCTCCAATCCCTTCATTGCACATGATGAAATTAAACCCAGGAGATGTTAAGTGACTTTCCTAAATAACCTGTGTGACAGAGCTCACTTTGAGTCTGGCTATTCAGTTTTTCCCCAAATATGATGCTGACTTATGTGTTGGTGAAAGAATATTAATGGTCGCTCTGTCTCAATATAGAAAACCAATTTCTATGAGCCTAGTTAGGGGTCGGTAGCAATTGCTTAAAACTGGAGAAAACAGTATCTACACATTTAGAGTGGTGGCAATGGGAAGGAAGAAATTAAGACATATTTAAAAATGCTCATAATTGCTTGGGTAAGAGGAAGTAACGGACAGAAGGAGATAGAGCATTTGAAATAAGAAGATGAAGTATACTACTGTTAAAAGTACAGATACATTATTTTCATGGGATGCTTGTGGCTGAAATTCTATACCCAAATTAACATGTTGGAACTGAGAGAGACAATAATTCCCCTTATTATGATATGAAACTAGATTTCCTTAAAACTGACACCAAAAGCAGATATTAACAATGAGGCTTCTTTATTATTTAATGAAAACTAGAAGCAAAAAACAAACACGAGAATGCTTTTTTTAATGATCGATAAAAAGGTGTTGATAACTGCTCCCTATGATAGACATTTGCGGCATGAATCAGAAAGTGGGGCCTGGGGAGACAGGAGTCTGACAAAAGTAGCTGCAGAAATTAGCTGTGTGTAACAAAATTCAACCCCACATCCTGGTGGTAGAGGGAAATCCAAAGAAATCAATCAAACATGTTATTTAATTTTAGAAAAGGGAACAGTGACAAAATGACATCATTAGTAAGGAAAAACTACAAATAAATATATATAATGCACTAGATAACTTAAAGGTCTTAAAAACTTCAAGCCTTGAGTAAATGTGGGTTTCGGGAAAAAAATAAAGACAAAGCTTGTAAAATGTCATTTATTACCAATACGTAAACTACAAGAGGTATTCCAAGGCAAAGGGAAAACATAAAAAATACAGAATATACATATTAAAAAAAGAAACAAGGAGGGCCACAAAATACTTCAAATAAAGCTTGAGTCCCAAAATAAATGTGGAAGTGGTACACATGACAGTTTAAAGAGCCTAATAAAAGTTATTGTTTTTAAAAAATATATTTTAGGTTCAAGGGTACATGTGCAGGTTGTTCTACAGGTAAACTCATGCCATGGGGGTTTGTTGTAAAAAAATATTTTGTCACCTATGTCCTAAGCCTAGTATCCAATAGTTATTTTTTTCCTTAAAGTGCAGCAAAGGGAGGGAGGGGATCAGGTGAGAATCCCCCAAATTCTCTGGCCACAAGGGTGAGAATGCATACTCAGGGTACAAAGGTAAAACTTAGGAAACTATATTTTTTGCCTCAGTCTTTTTCAAGGTCATTATCAGTTTCATATTTTAAAGGGAAAGTAAGATCAAAGGATGCTATATACATATGATCTCTGAAAACAAATTGACAAACCAAATGTAGATGAGTCATCCTTGCTGGATAACATCCATCTACAAATTCTAAAAGTAACACAAAGGTGGGACCTTGAGATTGTAGATCAATGTAGATGTGCTTTTAAACTGCCACATTCTAGATAATTTGAGATTTGTCAGAAAGATTTTCCCACAACCAGTCATCGAAGAGAAGCCAAGTGAAACTTTCTCTCATAATGAAGTCAAATCTCAGTGAAAGGCATTAAACATATGATGCTCAGCCCCAGTCAGAAGCAGCGCAGTAAAGAAGGAACACTGGGCTGGAAAGGAAAAGATCGTATCTTGCTATTCCACCATCTAGCATTGTATCTCACTTAAATTATTGAAACTTCTAAAGTCTCAGTTTCCTCATTATTAAAGGGGTATAATAATCCCTAACCAATACAAAATAAATAAAAATAGGAATTTAAGGAAATAACAATTGTGACTGTCAAATAGCAATATCTAATATTTTTAGAGTTGTCTCTACATTGCCAGGCATTGTACTAGATGTTTTACATGCAGTTATCATATTGCAGGTGTTCAATACTTTTAGCTTACTTTCTTCCCCACAGAATATTCTTGGGATCCAAATAAGTTAGTGTATCTGAAAATACTTCACAAAGTGTAAATTGTTGTGAGCATATAGGTAGTTATGAAAAGATCATGGGATCTATTAACATGGATGTATCACTGAACTGGCAACCAAATGTAAGCTATTGGAGAAAAACCAACATGGGTTCTGTAAGATGAAATCACACTGGATTAATTTGCTGGCCAATATCCTAAGGTTGTTTAAAACCACTATGATCGTGAAGCAAGAACAAATTAATTGTGTATGCCATCATGTAATATCTTCCTATTTTAAAAATATAAAAGCACTCACCAAAAATGATATTCAAAAATAGAGCATTGATGAATAAATTATGACATGAGACACTAGGCAACCATAAACAGAAATATGGTAGGTGAATATTAAATAATAGAGAAAAAAATTTCATAATATGCTATTGAAAGAAAAAAGTAAACCATAAGGTATATGTAAATCATAATCCTAATTTTGTAACTTATGAATATATCTTTTGCAGGGGAGAATCTGGAATGGTATACAACAAAAAAAATGTAATAGAAGCTTTTGTGGTATTGAGAAACTGATTAATTTTTCATTTTCTTCCTTGTGCTTTTCTGTGTTTTCTCATTTTGCTATAATGAACACATTAATTTGTAGTGAGAAATATTTAAAAATACAAACGATTTTTTAAACCATACCACAGAAAACCCTAGCTTCTTCACTCATTCTAAGAATATAAAAAAAGCAAGCTTTGCTTCAGAATGCAATGGGAAGTACTTCAACGTTCCTTCAGTGTTGCCAAGGTTTATTTAACAATATTTTCTCACCATATATTATACAAGAACAGAACTAAACAGATGGTCTACATCGAAAACTCAGCAATCTAGGAAAAGCTATCCTCACTCTACCTATTCATCATATACTACATTGTATATATAACATACACACACACACACATACATAACTCCTTATCATCTTCTTAATATCATATATGCCTAAATCTTTCACAGATCCTACATGTCAAAGTTATCGTACAAGCCACACCCACATCTGTGTGTGTGTTTGTTTTCAAAATATGACAGGAATACTTACACTCATTGCATGACCCAACTGACTTTAAAAATTACATTCTCACATTTACATATTTGTAGATTTTATCCAAAAAAAAATCTATATAACTTGGAATTTCCAAGGAACACAGGCAAGGCTTGAATTTGACTCTGTATTATGTATGCAAATGGTATCTTGGCATTGAATTAGTCTTCCAGAAGCAACATTTCCTTTATGTCACTTCCTTCCTGGACCAATCAATGGCCCTTTATTTCTTTCAGGATGAAGAACAAATGGTTCAGCCTGGCATTCAAGGTTCACCTTGTGTCTCCATGCTTCCTTGGCAATACTTCCCAGTATAAACCTTTAACTCCACTCAGGCCAGAGTCTATACTATACTTCATATACAGAATGAACATTATTTTCTCTGTCCTTTGTTCATGCTATTTTTCCCAATGGAAATATACTTCATCTTTTTCTTCCCCCTATAAATTCTCCTATCCTTCAATACTAGGCGTAAGTCCATGTCCATACTACATTCCCATCTCCTGATTTCTCTCAATTCATTTTCTGAAAATTCTGCTTTATACTTTATCACACTTCATCTATAGATCTTAGGAAACTATTTCTTAAGAATACTAGACACTCAAAAATTTCATACTGAATTAAGCTCAAATGTCCAGTGGTATAAATTTTTATGGAAATAAGGTTTAATATGTACCAGAAAAGAGCTGATAATATGATTTTATTGACTTAATTATAAACAAATGGTGCTGCTACCAATTTTTTTTAAGTTTGGCTTTTTAAAATCTGGCTATAAAATTAGGTCAGCAAGAACTCCTTGAAAAGATTTTGTTGGGAATTAGTCTTTTTGTATGTATTTGAATGTAATAAAATGGTATTTCTTTAAAAATAGTATTTAATTCAGCCGTTTTGCTAATTAAGACTAGACTTCTCCCCAATCGGAATAAAATCATAGACTCATCTAATTTTTTGAGCTCAAAGACACCTTAGAGATTATTTCCAGAATCAGAGAGTAACTTGCCCAAGGCCACATAGGTGGTTAGTCAAACATGACTTTTCTTTTAATTCTGTAAGTCATTCTCTTTTATACTATTGCTTAGGGTTGGCAGCATGATATAAGGAAAAGAACCTGCATTTGGAGACAGAGGCCCAGGATTCATTCAAAGCCAAGCTCGGTTTTACTTGCATTAAGCCTCTTTACTCAGCACAAGAGTGGAAACTATAGAATATCACCTCACGGAGTTGTTGGTAATAGTAGGTAATAGGTGATAGGCAAATCTATGCACAGCCGCTTTAAACCATAAAGCTTGTATCCCCTGTCTAACCTGCAATGGTGGTTTACACACCTACATGCAAGAGATCCTCTGTGAACTAAGCCCTGAATCTCTCTTCTGTGGCCTCACCTCCAATGCCACAATCTTAGTCTAAACCAACATTTTCTTTCTTGTTACATAGTGAAAGTCTCTGAATTAGCTTCTTCCCAATCACTCATCCTTTTCTCACACTGCAGCCAGAGTCCTCTTCTAAAAACTCCTACTTCAGGTGGCACTTTCCTGCTTTAAAAGTCATCAATGCTTTCCCTCAATTTCCCCTTTGGACTAAATCCCATATTCTTGCAATGTCCCTAAAGGCCCTGCAGTGAGTGTTGGGCTTACTTAACTCCTCCAAACTTACCTTCTGTCACTTTCCTCTTTGGTCCTTACACTCCTTCTGTTCCTTCAGTTCCTGGATTATGTTGGTCTCTTTCATACCTTAAAGCCTTGGCAAGACTTCTCTTTGCTGTTAAAGCTCTCTCCACCCGCCTCTGCACATAGCTAACGCCTACTCATAATTTAAACTCCAATTACATGTTAATTCCTTAAGCAAAGCCTTTCTTAACTCCCCAGACTAAACAGAGTCTCCCTAAAATATAATCTCATAGTAATAGTACCCTAAACTCTCCTTCTTTAGGTATTATTACGGTGGCAATTAATGTATTATCTTTTTTGTGTCTGTCTCCCTTGCTACAAGGTTTATGAATGTGTTTGCTTAAGGCTTAATAAAGATTTATGGAAGGAAGAAAGAAAAAAATAAACAATAAACAGAAGTCTATTAGTTGTTTTTCTTGCATATCCCCCACTTTCCTATATTCTATGTCTTGTATATACCCCAGCTAGCTGAAATAACTACCCATTCATCACACTACACCTATCATACAAACAAAAATAACTTTAAACCCACAGAATGCCCACTGTTTGCCTTCCTCATCACAAACCACATTATTGCCTAATGGGAAAGATAGGAAATTAAAATTTCAGCAACAAAACCATGGTTGTTACTAGGAGCAGTTTCAAGCCTGCATCTGTTATGCCGGCACAGGTTTGCATCAGGTCAGTAGAATTGTCTTATCTCTGTTACTTGAGGCAGAAATCATCAGGCGGTTTCTTTCCATTCCTGGGTACAGAGAGGATCCCCAGTGGAAAGCTGACCTGGTCGTGTGGGCTGTCTGGACTCAACCGACCCAGTCAGAATGTCCCTGATAATTTGTCAGAGGCAGCTACTCTGGGTTTCCTCCTAGCAGCTTGCTGTTCTCTCCTTAGGAGATAGAATCACAAATATCTCCTCCTGGGAGTAGGATATACCTGCTAGGTCTGCCAGGTTGGAGGAAGGCGATAGCACAGGAGGTAGAAAAATAAACCTCTCTTCCTGCCCAATCTTGGGAGTACACAACTGCCTTCCAAAAGAGAGAAAAGAGGGCAGGTCCCTGAATCAGGGAAGACATTCATATAAATTCTTGTTTCCTCATCAAACAATTGGCATTCATTCAGTTTAAAAACTAAGTTGTATTGTTGGCTTAAATGTGACCAATTCTACACTTGAAATAAGGCCCTATAAATAGTTCCTCAAGAGAAGTCCTTGATATAATTGATAGTCAATGGAAGGCAAATGCTAATTCAACATGTCAACAATGCCAGCATATTTCTTTGCATAACTTCCTATTTGTTTCTGACTTTTTTCACACTACAGTAAGAGAGAAGAAACATAGAAGAGAAGGTATGAAGGTTATTTGAGCAGCAGAGTTCTGGTCGGCTGACACCCTTAGCGAGATTCATTAATCTTGGAGATTCTCACTCTCATTTACTAAACAACAGTGATTCACACAGAGTTACACAGCCACAGTGGCAAAGTTAATTGGAATCTAGTCCCCCTAACATTTCTTCCTTCCTTCAGCAATTCCTCAATACTGCAAGCTAAAATATTAAGTGAGACTGTCATAATCTTATGAAAGGGAAAACAAACAAAGGGTGTTAGCACAGAATTAAAGGTGGACATGTTTCATTTTGTTTTGTTTTGTGTTTGGCTTTATCCCTTTGAGCAAAACAAGAAGGCAGAGGTAGTTTATGTAACCCTGTATCAATACTGGTAACTTTTTTCAGCATGAAATTAGCACTGGGAGCTCAATATGGCTTTTACTCAAGTCCAGAGAAAGAAAGAAAGGATGGAGGAAGGGAGAAAGAGACAGCTATGAATACTGGTAAATTCTATTCAGTTAGTGGCAAGCAGCCAGATAATCCCTTTTAATTTTACTCTTTATTTCATCTGGCAGAAGCAAATATTGCATTTTCTTAAAGCTTTTTAACTTTAAAAGTATGTATAATGACATGTGACAGGCACTATTATCCCAATCCAGTAAATGAGGAAACTGAGACTCCCTAAGAGTATTATCTATGTTTGATCAGGAATTATGAGTGAATTTAAGACCAGTGTCTAAGTTGTCTAATGTGTACCTCAGTGTTCCTTCCACATGATGATCTTTCCAGCTAAGTGTCCAGATGAGCACTGCTTATGTTGGCAGCATAAAGGCTTTTAAGTAAAGAAGATAGAGAATACAAGAAAATCGTAAGTGGTGGAGAGGTAATGGTACACAAAGAAGATTCACTTAAGAAAAATATTTCTGTAGTCCTCATTTCAAATATGCCAAGCATATTTGAGAGGGTAGAGAGGTATACAGTGACAAAAATGTACTGTGTATGCAACTATGATTTAAAAAGATCATCACGGTAGAAATATTTTTATGTGCTAGAAGACACTGTGGCTTCAGGATCTGACCCGAATCGTGTAAAAGGAGTCATAGACTTCTGACGTTGACAGTTATCAAATGAAATAAGAAAAGAAATCCAAAGACTTCTCATCAATTGCTTTACTTCCAGGCTGTACTGTACTTTTCTAGATTAATAAACTATACTAAATAACTTCCACAAAAATATATCATATATTGTTTTCAGCAGTCATGGTAATTTGAGTTGGGGTTTTTTTTTTTATAAGTAATAATCATCACTGAAAGCTTGTGACAAGGTCTGGTCCACCACCAATAAAATCTAGAAGACTACACTCAATAAAGGGTAAAGTCTATATTGTTCAGAATGTTAATGTTACTATTATTATTGTTATTATTTTGAGAAAGGATCTCACTCTTGTCTCGCAGGCTAGAGTGCCATGATGTGGTAACAGTTCACTGCAGCCTCAACTTCCTAGGCTCCTATAGTCCCCCCACCTCGGCCTCTCAGATAGCTAAGACTACAGGTGCACATCACCATGCAGGCTATTTTTTTCTATTTTGTAGAAACAGGGTCTTTCCATGTTGCCAATGTTCGTCTTGAACTCCTGGGCTCAAGTAATCCTTCTGCATTGGCCTCCCAAAGTGTTGGGATTACAGGCATGAGCCACCATGCCTGGCCTAGTACTATTTTTAAGTAAATAGGGTCAACCACTTATTTGGAATGCAATTTTTTTTTTTTTTTTTGAGATGGAGTTTCACTCTTGTTGCCCAGGCTGGAGTGTAGTGCCACGATCTCAGCTTACTGCAAGCTCCACCTTCTGGTTTCAAGTGATTCTCCTGCCTGAGTTTCCCGAGTAGCTGGAATTACAGGTGTCCACCACCATGCCTGGCTAATTTTTGTGTTTTTAGTAGAGATAGAGTTTCACCATATTGGCCAGGCTGGTCTTGAACTCCAGACCTCATGATCTGCCGGCCTCAGACTCCCAAAATGCTGGGATTACAGGCATGTGCCACCACGCCTGGCCTTTTTTTTTTTTTTTTAAAGGAGCTAAGTTTCTCCTGTATCTTAAACAGACAGCCATCATCGTGTAGTCAATGTTCATCACTGACTCAGTTCTAGGTTACCAATGTTGCTGGAAACAATGGAGATAACATCAAAAATCCTACCTAGCAGAAAACTATACCTTATGGATGGTGCTTTAAATCTTTTAAAATTACTTGGGTAAGTTAAATTAGAAATAAGCCAGGCACAGTGGCCTATACCTGTAATACCAGTGCTTTAAGAGGCCAAGGTCAGAGCATCTCTTGAGGCCATGAATTCAAGATCAGCCTGGGCAACATAGTAAGATTCCATTTCTACAGAAAAGAAAAATAAAAAACAAAATTAGCTGGCGATGGTGGTGTGTACCTGTAGTCTAAGCTACTTGGGAAGCTGAGGTAGCAGGATCCTTTGAGCTAGGGAGCTTGAGGTTACAGTGAGCTATGATCATGCCACTGCACTCCAGCCTGGGTGATGGGGACAGTGTCTCTTGAAAAGATCTTTTAATTACTTGCTATTGCACTTAATATTAAAAACAACATGCATCTCGGACTCTAAAATATATTTCCTGAAGGGTATCATTTTTATTCTTTGCCAGAGGCACCTGTCAAAAACCTCTAAAGAGATTTCACCAACTTGTTTTCACTGGAACCATTCGGAGGAGGCTGGGGAGTGCCACTGTGAACAGTTTAGACAGAGCTCTTAAGGGAAGCCTCATAGTAGTTAGACAGAACATTCCCATCCTAGGCATTTCTGCTGCTCCCTCACTAATCAGCGGCAGCACCCCCCACTCTCTGGGGTTGGGGTTGGGATTGGGGGTTTGCTGGCTAAGCTGCCTCTGCTGCAGTGTTACTACATTCTTCTCTTCTCCTGGCCACCAAGCAGCCCAAATATGGCTGCAGGCAGAAGCCAAGGAAACCTTCATGCCCAGATGAACCAGAGAGATGCGGGTGGGATGGGCCTAGTGGAATCCATCTCTTCTGCAGTCCCAAAAAGGCACAGGGCTACTGCCATCCCAGATGCCAAAGGGAGAAAATAGAGCCAACCTCAGAGCAAAGCGGTGGCTGCTCTCTGGCTCTGGATCTGAAGCGCGAGAAAGAAGAGACAGATGCCAGATGACACACAGACCTGGCCAGATCTAAGCCAATGAAGCAGGGCCTCAAACTAAGCTGGGAACAAATGGAGAGTCCCGAGAAAAGTGTTTTTGTTTTAGTTTGTGTGTGTGTGTGTGTGTGTGTTTGCTTTCCTTGCTTAATCAAAGTTACAGGTAAATGTGATGATATTAGTACAATCATGAATATCTAAAAAACTTTCTTCTGGAAACCTCAGACCCTTTATCAACAGAGATGTCATTAATATAAACTACAGTTGCCAGGGTATCAAGGATAAAACCTGGCTAGGCCAGTATGTAACCTTCTTGCCATCTCATCATTGCACAAAAGGTTAGATGTTCTCCCTACCAACATCACAAGGGCATTGCATAGATGAATATACTCAACTATATCAAAGTACTCTAGGATATTTGGAAAAAGAACCCCAGAAAATAAACTATAGTTTTTATTCACATGTAAATATATCTTGACTAATGTATCTTTTATGATCTATTTCAAAATAAAGGTAATTATTACATCATTCATGAAAAACAGAACATAATTATTACCGAACCTCACGAATATATGCCTGACTTGCCCATGGTCACAAAATAATGACTTAGACTAAATAGCCTTTTTCTCATGGGGCCAGCACAAATCATTCTGTAAATATCCCTCCACCTCAGAACCACATAGCCTCAAATACTTACATTAAACCTTCTTGAACGAATGGATTCTAATTAAAAATGAACACCAAGAACAGCATTCTTCTGTGAATCCATGAACATAAGAGTAAGAAATAGCAGAAGCAACTGTGCTGAAGAATGGAGATAGTAAACAAGGGATGGGGCCAATTTAAAAGGGCCACATACTCTGACACTGAGGAGTGTGTACATGTCTGTCCACGTGTATATATGTTCAAGGGAGAGGACAGCATGTTGTCAGGAAGCAGTTCAAGCCCTGCCATGATGATGGCAGGAGATAATGTGTGTGGCAGTTGTTTGTGAGTGATCCCCATGTTTCTTAGCCTCATCCAGCTGCACTGCCTTCTTCTCCTATCCCATTACTCAATATTACTGCTGCCTAGTGTGTGCCACACACTGGGGGATCCCAAAGCTTGAGAACTGAGGCCACTTCCCACAATGTGCTAAACTCTATTTAGCAAAACCTTGAAAACTCTTTAGAAAGAATAATATTCCCTGGGAGGAAAAGCTATCCGCTTTGCCCAAATGAGACCAGAAAATTCATAGAATTGTTACTATAGTTTACTATGTTATTACTGAAAAAGACTGTAGGGCTTTATTTTTTTTAGTAGAAGATCTCCTGAAATATAATTACCTGGTTTCGTGTTCCATTACACCTTCCTCATCCTTTAGAAGTATCTTTCACTCATGAGACCCCATGGCTGAGTAATGAATATCCCATAGTTTTACTCAAACTTAAGAGAAGCACGTATTCGTGACATCAATCTTAGCATTTTATCAGAAGAGCTAAATTCCTAGAGTTAAATGGAATAGGAAGGAAAGGGATTAACCTCTGCTGCTGGCATAGTACAGTCACGATGCTAATGTCTCAGTACGAAACAGCTGAATTGCAGCAATATCTGAAATCACAGAAAGTCCTGTGAGCTTTGGAGGAAAAAAATGTGAAGAAATAAAACATAAAAAGCCAAAGGTAGGTTGGGATTCTATTTTTCATGCAGACATGCTTAGTAGAAGAAGCCTGTATTGCAAGAGCTCACAAATTAGATGGGAGAGGAATGGGTCAGTGAGTTCTGAGATGAGGAAGTTTTTAGAACCTGTAACTTGTAATTGTGTTATGGGTGAGTTCCAGCTGTTCCCCTAAGCATATTTTAAAATATAACTTCACCATAGTATTTATTCACTTGCAATGCTTCAACTAGTAAACAGCCAGGGAGTCTATTCTCTTTTCATTTAGCAAGAGGGCTTTATAGCTACACAAAATATCCCCCAGTAACGAAAAATGAAACCCACAAATGTAACATTAGCAACCAGCTGTCAGAAAAAAATCAGGAGTAGGATTGCCAGTCTGGTCATTTCATGCCAAGTGTTCATGAGAGGGAGTGTATGTGTGTTTGTGTGTGCTCGTGCACATTGTGTGTAAATGGAGTGTGTTCAGTAGCATGAGAGATGTGAGCGGGTGCATGTCCTAATTATGGCAGAATGCCCGAACATGAAGATGGAGTGGAACCGTCAGTGGTAGAGCAACACAGCATAGACTCTCTATGGCTAATTGTGCAAGCATCTCTCATGAGCAGGAAGAGTGAGAAAGAAGGATTAAAAAGACAAGATATTTTTATGTTGGAATTACTTCTTGTATTATAGGTATGTTTAACATACGTGAGGGCTCTGGGTGTCAGCTTGTAAGTGAAATGCACACACTATGTATGTATTTTCATTCTTAACCTTCATGAATTCATTTTACAACCTACCCAAAATATAGAGACCTACAATCCCTTCAAAGTAAACACCCAGCGCTAGCAATTTTGTCCTGCAAGCACGAAACACATTGACCATTATGAACCAGCACAGCTATTAACCCGTGAATTCTCATATTCATTCTCTCTCTCTCGCTTTCTCGCTCGCTGGCTCGCTCTCGCTCTTCCTCTCTCCCCCCTCTCTCCCTCCCTCCCTC